>NC_053429.1:41423220-41723220 GCF_007990345.1 Gossypium hirsutum
CTAATTGCTAAACTCGTTCCATGCTCCCTTTTATAGATTGTTCTCCAGCTACGGACTCGGATCTGAGGTCAAAGTCGCCCACACTATCAAACCCCCTTTGTACAATTTTGGTTGAACTTCGAAATGGCATGTATAGGACTACCCGTTTGTTGTGGGTCGTGGACCCTTTGACTTGTATAATTTGGATAGCCATGCGAAAATGGCTTATATGTGTTTGAGTATAATGTTATAATCATTCGGTGTGGATATGCTTGACAAAGGATTAGCCATAGGAAGGTTAATCACTATCATAAATTGTGCTATTTATGCAAAAAGGGCTAGTTGAATCATGGAAACCATGAAATAGGTAAAGTTTACCTTAAAGACAGATGCTGACAGCAGCAGTGATGTAGATTTGGAAAATCACTAAAATAGTAGGAAGGGAATTAAATAGTGAATAATATGTAAACAAACCTTGATGAATCTAATTTCATAGGAAAGTAACGAAACAATCATACAGACAGTATGTTAAGAGATATTCAGGTTCTCGTGAGACAGGGCCAGAACGGTTTCTGGATTCTCTATTCCAACTTTGGAATTCACTATAAATAACCAGAGATAATTAGGAGTCATATCATATATGTATAGATTCCTCTCTGAGTCTAGTTTCTATACAAACAAACGGCATAAGTATTGAAGCTCTGTGCAGGGAGATATCCAGGTCGTAATGCGGAAAGGTCAGTGTAGTCGATCCCTGTAACATGGGAGACTTTGACTAATAAACTGTACTAATTGGCCCGACCAAAAATTCTAGAAAAAAATATGTAGATGGGCATATGAGTGTAGTTTCAGGGAAAAATCACGAAACTGATTTTCGAGTTGTGAAACTCAAGATATGATTTTTAAAGCGACTAGTACGCAGATTGGCAGTGTCTGGGAAATTTTTTTTATAAGGGGTTTAAGTCTGTTAACACCTCGTGTTCGATTCCGGTGTCGGTCTCGGGTTCGGGGTTTCATTTGATTGGTATCAGAGCTACGGTTTAGTCGATTCTAGGACTACGTAATGCGTTGGGTCTAGCTATACATGCCATTTTATGTGATTACTTGATAGTGTGGTGCTTTCTGACAACTGTAAATGTGTTTATTTATAGTAATGGATCCCGATCCCAACCGAGAGGTAGCTGATGATCTTGAGAGTGTAGCGCCTGCTCCCGCACAAGGACAGCGCCGGCGGACTCTCAACCTAATGCTAGTAACCCGAATGATGAAGCTAGACAAGCTTTCTATAGCGTGATGAATGATTGGTTCAACCAATACATTCGAACTAATACGGCTGTTCCACAACCTCCATTCCCGACTAATACCACCCCCGCACCTACAATACCTCCGGTAACTGACCAAATAAGGTCAAATAAGCCCCCAATTGACAGAATCCGAAAACATGGGGCTACTGAATTTAAGGCTACGGATAGCGACGATGCCGAGCAAGCTGAATTTTGGTTGGACAACACTATCCGGGTACTCGATGAGCTATCTTGTACACCCGATGAATGCCTAAAGTGTACTATCTCCTTGCTACGTGATTCTGCCTACTATTGGTGGAGTACTCTGACTTCTGTTGTGCCCCGAGAGCAAGTAACTTGGGAGTTTTTCCAAACTGAGTTTCGGAAAAAGTATATCAGTCAGAGATTTGTTGATAAAAAACGGAAGGAATTTCTTGAGCTTAAGCAAGGTTCCATGTCGGTTACTGATTACGAGCGAAAATTTGTTAGACTTAGCAAATACGCTCGGGAATGTGTTTTGTCCGAGGCTATCATGTGTAAACGCTTCGAGGATGGGCTGAATGAAGATATAAAAATGTTCGTTGGCGTTCTTGAAATACGAGAGTTCGTAGTACTTGTCGAGCGAGCTTGTAAAGCCGAAGAGCTTAGAAAAGAAAAACAAAAAGTTGATGAGGGAACTGGAGAGTTTCGTAAAAGATCTTCGGGAAAGTCTCTTCAACAGGCATCGAAGAAATTTCGAGATAATGTGGGCTGGTCGAGAGGCACTTCGGGCCTTTTTAGACGAGATCGTGATCGACCCCCTGTGGGTACACGAGGCACTTCGGTCGCCAGTGTTGGGAATGAACGTCGAGACAGAACGAAATGTCGATATTGCGGTAAATGGCATTCGAGGAGTTGTAGATTCCCTGACCGCTCTTGTTACAAGTGCGGATCAGTTGACCACTTCATTAAAGATTGCCCGAGGTTGTCTGAACAGAATGAAAATCAGAGTGGGAAACCGGGTGCTACCACTGCTCGAGGTAGACCATCTGGAAATACGGGCAATGCTGGTGGTGGTCAGAGAGGATCTAGAGATGCTACGACCAGATCCGAGGCTCGTGCGCCTGCTAGAGCTTATGCTATACGTGCCCGCGAGGATGCTTCTTCGCCTGATGTTATTACTGGTACTTTTACTCTCTTTGATACTAATGTAATTGCTTTGATTGACCCCGGTTCTACTCATTCTTACATATGTGAAACCTTAGCATCCAGTAAGACTTTAACTATTGAGTCTACTGAGTTCGTAATTCAGGTGTCAAATCCCTTGGGTCGTTACGTGCTTGTCGACAAAGTGTGTAAGAAATGTCCCCTAGAAATTCGAGGTTCCTGTTTTCCGGCGGACTTGATGCTTTTGCCGTTTGATGAATTTGATGTTATTCTTGGTTTGGATTGGTTGACCGTGCATGATGCGGTTGTGAATTGCAAAAGCAATACTATTGATTTGAGGTGCGCAAATAACGAAGTAATCCGAGTTGAGTCTACGGACTTGGAGGGGATGCCAGCTGTAATATCCGCAATGTTGGCCCAGAAATATGTAAGAAAAGGGTGCGAAGCATACCTTGCGTATGTACTGGATGACAAAGAATTAGACAAGAAACCCGAATCTGTGCCGGTGGTTTGTGAATACCCGGATGTTTTTCCTGAAGGATTACCGGTTTACCACCTGTTCAGGAGGTAGAGTTTGGTATTGAGCTTGTACCTGGGACTACGCCGATTTCGATAGCTCCGTATCGTATGGCACCAACCGAGTTAAAAGAGTTGAAAGCTCAGTTGCAAGAATTGACGGATAGAGGTTTTGCTCGACCAAGTTTCTCACCTTGGGGTGCACCAGTATTGTTCGTGAAAAAGAAGGACGGAACCATGAGGTTGTGCGTTGACTATCGTCAACTGAATAAAGTGACGATAAAGAACAAATATTCGTTACCGCGTATCGATGATTTGTTCGACCAACTGAAGGGAGCCTCAATGTTCTCAAAAATAGATTTGAGATCGGGCTATTATCAGTTGCGAATTCGAGATTCGGACATACCCAAAACTGCTTTCAGAACAGGATATGGTCACTACGAGTTCTTAGTGATGCCGTTTGGGCTCACAAATGCCCCTGCGGTATTTATGGATTTGATGAATCGGATCTTCAGACCATATTTGGATCGGTTCGTAGTTGTGTTCATTGATGACATCTTGGTCTATTCAAGAGATGAGACCGAACATGCTGAGCATCTGAGGCTAGTGTTGCAAATTTTGCGGGATAAGCAGTTATATGCTAAGTTCAGTAAGTGTGAGTTCTGGTTAAGAGAGGTTAGCTTCTTGGGTCATGTGGTATCCGCATCGGGTATTCGAGCTGACCCGAGCAAAATTTCAGCCATACTTAACTGGAAGCCTCCAAGAAATATTACCGAAGTTCGGAGCTTCCTGGGACTCGTCGGTTATTACCGACGATTTGTCAAAGGTTTCTCGATGATAGCCACACCAATGACGAAGCTACTTCAAAAGGATGTTAAGTTCGAATGGACGGAGAAATGTCAGAAAAGTTTTGATCAACTAAAAACTTATTTGACTGAAGCTCCAATTTTAGTGCAACCCGAATCAGGCAAAGAGTTTGTCATTTATAGTGACGCATCCCTACTTGGGTTGGGTTGCGTATTGATGCAAGAAGGTCGAGTGGTGGCCTATGCGTCGAGACAATTAAAGCCACATGAGAAAAATTATCCGACCCATGATCTTGAACTAGCTGCCATCATATTTGCTTTAAAAATATGGCGACATTACTTATTTGGTGAGAAGTGCCATGTATTTTCGGATCACAAAAGTCTCAAAAATTTGATGACTCAAAGAGACTTAAATCTGCGACAAAGACGTTGGCTTGAGTTGTTGAAAGATTATGAGCTTGTCATTGATTACCACCCGGGAAAGGCTAATATGGTTGCGGACGCCTTAAGCCGGAAATCATTGTTTGCTTTACGAGCGATGAATGTGCACTTGTCTGTTCTACCCGACAATATGTTAATAGCAGAATTAAAAGCTAAACCATTATTGATTCATCAAATTCGTGAAGCCCAGAAAGTTGATGATGAATTGGTTGCAAAACGGGCTGAGTGTGCTCCGAACAAGGAATCGGAGTTTCAAATTGATGATGATGATTGTTTGAGGTTCAGAAGTCGTTTGTGTGTTCCAAGGAATTCGGAACTCATTTCGATGATTCTGAACGAAGCCCATTGTAGCCGAATGTCAATTCACTCGGGGAGTACGAAAATGTACAACGATTTGAAACGTTGGTTTTAGGTGGCATGGTATGAAATGAGACATCTCCGACTTTGTTTCGAGATGTTTAATATGTCAACAATTGAAAGCGGAACATCAAGTGCCTTCAGGATTACTTCAGCCGATCATGATACCCGAGTGGAAATGGGATCGAGTCACAATGGACTCTGTGTCCGGACTGCCATGGTCAAAAAGTAAAAAGGATGCGATTTGGGTTGTTGTTGATAGATTGACTAAGTCGGCTCACCTTATCCCCGTGAGATTACATGGCGTACCTATTTCTATCGTGTCGGATAGAGATCCGAGATTCACCTCACGATTTTGGAAGAAATTGCAAGAAGCTTTGGGTACCAAGCTGCATTTAAGCACTGCTTTTCACCCCCAAACCGATGGTCAATCCGAGCGGATAATTCAGATACTTGAGGATATGTTGAGATGTTGCATCCTCGAGTTCAGTAGTTCATGGGAACGGTATTTACCTTTGATTGAATTTGCTTACAACAATAGTTTTCAATCAAGTATTAAGATGGCACCTTACGAGGCTTTGTACGGTCATAAATGCCGTACACCATTGTTTTGGACCGAGCTCAGTGAAAGTAAAATTTTCGGAGTTGATTTGATTAAGGATGCCGAACAGAAAGTAAAGGTAATCCGTGAAAGTCTGAAAGCAGCCACAGATCGTCAAAAATCGTATGCGGATTTGAAACGAAAGGACATTGAATATCAGGTGGGAGATAAAGTGTTCCTTAAAGTTTCGCCTTGGAAAAAGGTACTCAGGTTTGGCCGTAAGGGCAAGTTGAACCCGAGATTCATTGGGCCGTACGAAATCTCCGAACGAGTTGGTCCGGTTGCGTATAGATTGATTTTGCCCCCTGAGCTTGAAAAGATTCACGATGTCTTTCATGTTTCGATGCTTCGACGCTATCGATCTGATCCATCGTACATAATTAGCCCATCAGAGGTTGAAATTCAAGCCGATATGAGTTATGAAGAAGAACCGATGCGTATCCTAGCTCGTGAAGTAAAGGAGTTGCGGAACAAAAGGGTTCCGTTAGTGAAGGTGTTATGGCTCAAACACGGGATCGAGGAAGCTACTTGGGAAACCGAGAGCTCGATGAAAGAACGATACCCAAACCTATTTACCGGTAAGATTTTTGGGGAAGAAAATTTCTTAAGTGGGGGAGAGTTGTGACAGCCCAAAATTGACCCTAGTCGGGAAGTGGTTTCGGGACCGTTAAACCGAGTCACCGAAATGTTTGAATGTGATATTTATTGTCTAGAATATGTAATTATGAATGTGTGAAAATTTAAAGCTTCGATTTAGTCGATTGCATGTGAATTAAGTCAATAGGACTTATGTGAGAAAATTTTAAAATGTGATAGGTCAATGCGTAAGGACCTATTAGTGCATGTGGAAAAAAGGGGGACTTGCATGTCAAATTCCCTCCCTAATAAGTAGTGTCCAGCCATGCTATGGGTGGAAACATGTTGGGAACATGTTGGCCTAGTGAGGTATGTAGGATAAAATATAATAAGAAGTATGGGGAATAAAGAAATGGAAAAAGGAAAGGATGTGTGTAATTGTTTCTTCCCCTCCCCATTGCCGTGAAAGTAAGAAAGAAAACAAAGAAAAAAAAGTGTCCATCTTTCTTCATTTCCCCTTGGCCGAATGTTCTAAGGAAGAAAGAAAAACAAGTTGTGTTCTTTGGTTCTTCTTGGCCGAATTGAAAGGAAGAAGAAGGGAGTGAAGCAATCGGTCATCTTAGGTCACTATTAAGGTAAGGAAGTTTGTACTAGCTTTTGAAATTTTAGTTGATATTGAGTGAGTTATCAAGTGATTTTTGTAAACCATGTTGAAATTTCGATTTTGGGGGTGAGTATGGTTTTCGGCTATAAAAGATTAATAAGGGTGATGATTGTGTTTCATGCTAAACTTAGATGAATAATGGTAGTTGCTTACATCTTGATATCTATGAGTTCCTTTCTTGGTTCTACCATAGACCCCCAAAGTATATGTTTATTGGGTGTTGTTGGAGGTTTATGATAGAAGCTAAAGAGTGAGAGTTTGATAGGTACCATGAGGTTAAACTTCATGAGATTGTAAGCTTGTAAGTTGGATGATGAAATTCATGCTTTGTGAAGGTAAAAGGAGTAGAAGGAGCATTCGGCCATGAAGAAAAAAAAGAGAGCAAAGGGGGAAATTTATGATGAATTAAGTTGGAAGCTATTATAATGTACTTGTACATTCGGGTATGGGATGAAAATATATGAGATGGCTATAATTAGCCTTCTGATTTGGCTCTTGTATATATATATATATATACATATGCACATGATGTATTGGTATGATACAAATATATATCACCCCAAAGTATATGTTTATATATGGTGGTGGTTTAGTTATGGACTAAATGATGGATGCATATTGAGTTATAATATGTAATGCATTAGTTAGTAAAATGTATGTCATTTATATGTGGTACTAAGAATATAATTTGGCCTCAAAGTAGACATGCATATTCGGCCACATGAGATGGATTGGCGTTGCATGAATTCGGTTAGAGGCAAACATTTTGATGCCTATATCTTGGTTAGGACAATCGGCTAAAGGGGAGTGTGGGTTAATATGTTGAGTTGATGCATGATTTCACATGTATGTGACTTTAAAGTCTAATGTATAAATATGGGCTAAGTGCCTTATGTTCCTCTTTTCGATGCTCAAATGATTAAATCAATTTATTTGTTTAATTAAGCTCAAGAGCAAAGGGGAAATAAATCCGATAAAGGGAAGGAAAAAGTGGTCGAATAGCCATCGGAATCGTTCGACGACATCCGAGGTAAGTTCTTGAGTAAGAGAGCTTAAATTATGATGTGATTAGATCATGTTTTAAGCAAATTAAAATCATGCTCTTTGTGTGGCTATTGAGCCGAATTTGCAAGAATGATAAATGTCTTGTGTTTGAGTTTTGCTAACGAAAATGAAATACGAATGGGCCATGATTTATTGTTAAATGTGCATGGTTATTTGAATGATGTCCGGGCTAAGTCCCGAAGGCTTGTGCTAAGTGACAATATCCGGACTAAGATCCGAAGGCATTTGTGCGAGATACTAATTTCGGGCTAAGCCGAAAGGCATTTGTGCGAGATACTAATTCCGGGCTAAGCCCGAAGGTATTTGTGCGAGTTACTAAATCCGGGTTAAGTCCCGAAGGCATTTGTGCGAATTACTATAACCGGGCTATGTCCCGAAGGCATTTGAACGAGGAGCTATATCCGGTTAAATTCCGAAGGTACGTGATTTGGGAATGAATGAACTTGCTGTAAAATTCCAGTTAATACTCTCGAAACATCCCAACATTGAGGTATGTTTCGTATGTGCTTGAATTTAGTGGAGCCCTTACAAATAAGTATTCGCTCAGTTGATAAACGAGCTACCGGCCTTTGGCTGAGTTGATCTTTTGTGTATGTACATAAGGGTTGATAATGTGAAGCAAGTACGATATCGTAAATTTGTGCATATGAAATTATCCGTTTAGCTATATGAATGCTATACTTTTGTTGTGCTGGAATTCATTGCTCAAAACTTACTAAGCATAAATTGCTTACTCCGTTTCATTGCTCCTCTGTTTTATAGATTTGGTTCTCCAGCTATCGAACTCGGGATCTTGAGGTCAAAGTCGCCCACACTATCAAAGCCCCCTTTTGGTACAATTTTGGTTGAACTTCGAAATGGCATGTATAGGACTACCCGTTTGTTGTGGGTCGTGGACCCTTTGGACTTGTATAATTTTGGATAGCCATGCGAAAATGGCTTATATGTGTTTGAGTATAATGTTATAATCATTCGGTGTGGATATGCTTGACAAAGGATTAGCCATAGGAATGGTTAATCACTATCATAAATTGTGCTATTTATGCAAAAAGGGCTAGTTGAATCATGGAAACCATGAAATAGGTAAAGTTTACCTTAAAGGCAGATGCTGACAGCAGCAGTGATGTAGATTTGGAAAATCACTAAAAATAGTAGGAAGGGAATTAAATAGTGAATAAATTATGTAAACAAACCTTGATGAATCTAATTTCATAGGAAAGTAACGAAACAATCATACAGACAGTATGTTAAGAGATATTCAGGTTCTCGTGAGACAGGGCCAGAACGGTTTCTGGATTCCCTGTTCCGACTTTGGAAATTCACTATAAATTAACCAGAGATAATTAGGAGTCATATCATATATGTATAGATTCCTATCTGAGTCTAGTTTCTATAGAATCAAACGGCATCAGTATTGAAGCTCTGTCCAGGGAGATATCCAGGTCGTAATGCGCAAAGGTCAGTGTAGTCGATCCCTGTAACATGGGAGGCTTTGACTAATAAACATACTAATTGGCCCGACCTAAAATTCTAGAAAAAAATATATAGATGGGAATATGAGTCTAGTTTCAGGGAAAAATCACGAAACTGATTTTCGAGTTGTGAAACTCAAGATATGATTTTTAAAGCGACTAGTACGCAGATTGGCAGTGTCTGGGAAATTTTTTTTTATAAGGGGTTTAAAGTCTGTTAACACCTCGTGTTCGATTCCGGTGTCGGTCTCGGGTTCGGGGTGTTACAAAGATGCTCCTTCCTTCATGCTATTAAAACAACTCAAACACGCAATCTTTTAAAATTCTCTTATCATTCTAATCAAGACCTTTACAATTGCATTAGCTCAAAGAAACAAAGACATCCCGATTGAATGCATTGACTTTAATTAACTTACTTGAGATTTCACCACTTATACTTTTGCCAATGTCAATTCCTTACACGAAAATTAGAGAAATCCAGATACCAGAATCGCCACGTTTCTATGTTCGAACCAGAAGTAGCATCATAATAGACATAGTTATCACAAGCTGAAGAGCACACTTTAAAGATAAGCCATGGTTGATAATTCAGGAAATAAGAACGATAGAAAAACCAGGATAAAGAAATCCAAGATACGATTCGATACCGGAAGTCTGAGAACATAACTTACAAGAAGTTAATAAAGATCTTGATAATTCCCCAGAGAAAGCCAGAAGAAAAACATTGCTTACCGACTCTAGAGTTCCTTCATAACAGAGATAATATATTTCATGCATATATAAAGCAAAACCATAAGCAGTAGAACCATAAGAATAGTCTCACATAAATTTTTACCATCGACTTCATTCTAACATATTAGAATAGAATTCCGAAGAGATAAAGAAATGCCGATCATGAACCAACCAGACCAACAGAACTTTCGTCTAACATTATAGTCAGCTAACATTCTCACACGATAAGAATTTCACTAGAAAATGAACAATCACATATATCTCTCAGGATAAAAGAATATATAGAATACCCAGAAAAGATCATCATATTCATTTCAACTGTAACAGTCACACACAGAAATCTTTACTATTCAATTATCATTTCTCTGACTAATTCTGTCATCATGAACCTTGTATCATTCCATTCACTAATGAAAACCAATTCGGGAAAAATTTCAGCAAACACATACTTTAGACATCATATCTGAATAAGTCGATTAGGCGAGATTAACTTTTCTTTAACCGTGACATTGCTTAATCTGAATAATCTTTAGAACAATCTGATATCCTTCCAAAATTGTTTCCACTTTCCAAACTATTCTTATCTCTATATGCATTACTAATTATTTCACCACCAAACTCTTTAGTTTCACATTTATGGACTTATTCCACATGATTCTCATGAATTTTTTTTATAAAGCAACACTGGTAAGGGGGTCCAGTCGTAAATCCTCTAATTTAACTCTCACAAGTACACACATATGACTTAGCATTCATCACCAACATCATATCATCACAACATAATTCACTTCAAGCTAATTAACATACATAGTCATGTTACACGAACTTTTTCGATTATCTTATTCAAAAAAGTGTACATACACACAGATTCCGTCAATTCGAGTAAATTTACTTATCTTATTCACTTAATCAAATATGTTGGGCACATAAAATCATATGCATGTCAAACAAACATGGATAGGCTTATCACCATATAAACTTTCATTTCATTCCACTTTTCACATTTCTCAACTTGTGGTTATCTCATTTTGTACATTAACATATACATATCGTGAACTTCTATTCATACCTTTTCAAAATTCGACACATCATAAGCACATTTCAATCATTTCAATATCATTATCAACATTATCAAAAAATAGCTCGGTTGGAAGTCATCTCTGTCTTAACAAAATAATTCGTCAGAGTCAGGGGATATTATACTATCACGAGTAGTAATATGGCATGTATAGCTAGACTCATATACGCTATGTTAGTTCGAGAATCGACTAAACCTTAGCTCTGATACTACAAAATGTAACACCCCTTACCCGTATCCGACGCCGGGACAAGGTTAGAGGCGTTACCGGACTTAAACATAAACATTCATACGAAACAGAGCCATAAAATTTGGACCAAATCAAATTCATCCAATTACATGCATATCGTCCCTTATACAGGCCCATAAGGCCCAAAACATACGTTGGGAGTGGTTCGGGACTAAACCAAAAACTTTTAGAACTTTTACTACAATTAAAAAATTTTCATATTTTTACCCTTATCCGCTTGATTTTTCTGAAACTAGACTAAAATATCTTCCTACCATAAAATTTTCAGAATTTATGGTTTAGCTAATAAGTACAGTTAATTCTTCAAATTCATCTCTATTCTGCTGTTTGACAGTTTCGATCTTTCTTTAATAAAGATTAATTATCTCTTAGTACGGGATTCAGATGATGTTCCCATTTGTTTCTATTGAAATTAGACTCATTAAAAAATAATAAATATAAATTTAGACTCCCAAGTATTTTTATACAATTTTTAATGATTTTCCAAAGTTAGAACAAGAGAACACAAAATCATTCTAACCTTGTCTCACAAAAATTAAAATATCTCATAACATGAAATTCTTTTGCTCACATCGTTACTTCTATTTAAAACTAGACTAAATAAGCTTTAATTTTATATTTTATTCAACCTCTAATTTGTTTTCCACAATTTTTGGTGACTTTTCAAAGTTGTACTACTGCTGCTGTCCAAAACTGTTTTAATGCTAATTTTACTCTTTCATGATTCCCTTGTACTAACTTTCGTTAACATACCATTATAAACCACATCACATAATGACATTGTCATAGGGATATGAGTAATTAATATACTTGCAACCCATTAGCCAATATAAGCTAATTTATATGGCTACATATCAAAATCAAATCCTTATTCATTACAAGCCAATACATTTGGCCATATCATAATGACACATTCACAAAATGACTAAGTCCCTATACATGCCATAGACTCAAATGTTTGAGTTCATTTACCCAACATAATATCTTGATAATGTGATAGAATCTCCGACAATCTCCAACTCGAGCTAGCTGAATAAGCCTATGAGAGGTGGGAAAGAAAAGAAGGTAAGCTATATAGCTTAGTAAGTTCACATGCAAATAGAATGCAATTTAAACAAGCATTAATCATACATTTAACATAATGAACATAATCTTGCATTTTATCAAATCTATTAAACTCTTTCTTCATATATATATACATATTTTTACCACAAGTTCATCATATCTCATGTCATTCTCATGAGTTCAATGTATATACCTGTGCCCACTTGCACATAATAACTTACTTTCTCATCTTTGACATAATCATCAAGATTACTAATTGAACTTCCTTTAGAACTACCCGTTGAACACTCGAAATAATATCGGATACATCAAAATCTCGCACCTAAGTGCCTCATATGTAGCCAACGCTACCTCATATCACATGTCACATGTTGCTCGCTTTCGAGCTACTCATGGGTCTGCTCACATAGGCTGTCAGGTATCCGCAACACATGCTGGACTACCTAGCCACCGGTAGAATATGCGAGAGCAGTACCTGGATGCCAAAACATGTGTCACATACATCATGAAATCAGACCACAACTCAATGAGTTTATATGTCACATATATCATGAACTCAGACCACAACTCAATGAGTTCAGATCACATAGCTCCTAATGACATGTCACTTGTGCCCTAAACTATTCCTAAGGTTCAAACGGAATTCTTCGATACCATATTTCTATTGAACTTGCTCGTAGTGTCGATTTCAATACTCATAGCACCAATCACATACTCATGGAATAATCAAGTATACTCATAATAATAATAAAAAAATTAAAATTCACTTGATATCAAAGCAATAGAAATATGACATAACATCTTACAAGAACTTACCATACATGCAATATTAAAGCATTTAAAGTATGGTACATGTTGCATTATTTGCAGATGAACTTACCTGGACACCAAAATGTCAAAAAGGGAACTAATCGTCAAATACGTGTTTTCCCTTCGTTCTAGGTCCAAACCTCGTTTTCCTTGATCTAAAATATCACATTTAGCTTATTTATTAGTCACATTATTCATTGTGACCCAGAAATCATATCATGGCAAAATTACAATTTTTACCCCTAAACTTTATCATATTTACAATTTTGCCCCTAGGCTCGTAAAATAAAATTTATTCAATTTCATTGTACTTTAAGCCAAGCCGAACCATTTTCATAACTATAACAACCCATAGTTTCCACTAGAACATACTTTTACTACATAATTTATAACTTTTACAATTTAGTCCTTTTAAGCATTTTCACCGAAAATCACTTAGCAAAAGTTGTTTCTCTAACCATAAACATGCATAATCTACCATTAAACATCAAAATGCATAAATTTCTAACATGATTCAAACCCTAGACCTTCATCATAACTCAAATAAATGGTAGAAATAGGTAGATCCTGTTTTGAGGATTTTAAAAACGTAAAAATCATTAAAAGGGGCAAAAACAGACTTACAATCGAGCTTGGAAGTTTGGAAAACCCTAACCATGGTTTCTTCATGTAAAATTCAGCCAAGGAAGAAGATGGATAAGAAATTTTCGCTTTTATTTTATTTTTAATTCATTTTAATTACTAGATGACCAAAATGTCCCTAACTTAAAAATATTTTATTTCACCTATTTCATGTCCATTTTTGTCACAAAAATTAACCAATGGTCTAATTACCATTTAAGGACCTCTAATTGAAAATTTCATGTAACACCCCAAACCCGACCTAGACACTACGGCCGAATCTGGTGTGTTACATCTGAGTGTTTTGCGAAACCTTGTACTTGATGGTGGAAACCATTTTTAAGTTAAACCCATCCGATTAAAAATCGCAGAAGCTTCTTTAGTTGAAAACCTTAAGGTTAGATATGTAGGTTTTTATTTGAAACGTTATTATTCTGAAAATTCGATGTTCCTACTCTAGCAGTTTAGAATATGAAATCAAAAGCCCATTAAAAGTTAAAAACCCACAAATGGCCTTATTACATAATTAAAACCCAAATATGAAATCTTAAATAAATTGAGTTATTAACAACCAATCTGCAGACGTGTGGCCACTACTGAGTCCTTCGCAGCTCCAAATCTTCTAAGGCTAGGGATTACCTACACAGTTAAAAGAAGGGTGAGTTTACAAAAACTCAGAGTGTAATCCCCTATCGATCGACAATAACAGTGCATACATTAACGGTCTGGGCTTTGAGCCCTATTCAATAACAGTACAATCTGGGCCTAAGCCCTATGCAGTAACAGTGTGGACCTATGCCCAAAACAGAATAATCACAATACAGGTATGCAACTCGACCCAATCCATCCTGCTCACCACCCGTACCAACCAACTCACCATGTGGGGAATAAATCGACCCACCCAGCCAACACCAATATTGCAGCGTAGCTGCTAATAGTAACGTAGCAAAGCTACTAATAGCGGTAAACGTGGCAGAGCCACTAATATCAGAATACATGGCAAAGCCACCAGAATAGTACTTCCTCCAAATCAGAATCCCAATCCCAACCCCAATGCAGTATGTCATGTCATAATATTTCGTGTATGCAAGGTTTCATACTCAGATACGGTCATGCATATATCATACACTCATCAATTAACCTACCTCTAAGGTATAACAGTCATTTCCACCCATTAGGGGTAGACTAGTAATTTTTACCCCTTAGGGGTATTTTGGTCATTTTACCCTCTGGGGTCTCGGTACAGATAATCGACCTCTAAGAAGGTCTACATCCGCCTCAAGCAACTTAAGTAACCTAAACAGACCTAACGGTGTAAATGGCCTAAGACCCATTATTCGGCCCAAGTGGGCCCACACACTCGTGTGGCCCACTTAGCCCAAATTTAGCTACGACTATGTGACCTACATAGCCTAGTCCAAATTTATCACTTACCGTGGATTTAATCTGTGTAGGGCCCATGAGCCTGTTGGGTCCTCCCAGCCCATTTCGGCCCAACGAAGCCCTTAATGGCCTATGCCATGCACATGACATGACAAGCCCAACTACTTCCTACCTATCAATTAGATGTACACAAGCGGGCTCACAGGGCCCATTTGGCCCATCGAGGCCAAGTACACGAGAACGCTCGTGGTAGCCTCTATAGTCTATCACACATGGTTTGTGGGCTCAGTTTACCCCACGAGCGGTCGCACGTTCGTGAGGCCTCAAATGCTGAAGTTTCAGCTTTTTTGCTTTTGCCGATTTCCAACAAATAAGGGCGTGAATACACACATGTTTATGAGAACGCGCTGAAGTCTACGATCACCAACTTTGGCACATCCTGCATTAAGTCTTAATCACTTTTCCTCTCACCAACTCATCTGGCTTCTCACCAATGCTCATGTTAACTTCCCGATGTGGGATTACTTTCAACCATTAGGAAAATTCCTTATTATTTTTTTATGACCACTTCAACCATAGAGTTCCAGTCCAACTCTACCTCCTACATAGCTCAAACAGCAAAATAAATACTCCATTGTGCATCCCAGGACTTGAACCTCAGACCTCACAGTTACACAACACGCCACGTTGCTACTCCACCACAGGCTCTTTCTGTGTCACAAAATATCCTCAATTAATTATAAGGTCTATAGGCCAAAGTCTAGGTTCCTTTAAAAGAAAAACCAAAATAAATTGTAAGAACCAAGACTTGAACCCAAGCTCCCTTGCAACCTTAATGATGCCACAACCACTAGACCACATGCTTCCTTGTGTCATTTACATAACACAATAATTTAAAAGGCCATCATCCAAGCATCTAGGGTTTTATTGACTTAAAACCAAAATTTTTGCTAAAGCCCAGGTTTGAACCCAAGATTTCTCAGACACTTCACAGAGCACTTAACCACTGAAACAAACACACAATTGTGTCATTTCCTAGCACAATTAAATCCTTATATTCAACCTCCTTACGGACCCATACTCAAGGCCCAATACTTTTAGGCCCAAATTCGGGGCGTTACAACTTACCCCCTTTAAGAAATTTCGGCCTCGAAATTTACTTGTTCAGAATAAGTGAGGGTATTGCTGCCGTATCTCTTCCTCAGGCTCCTACGTGGCTTCCTCTGAACCGTGATTACGCCAAAGCACTTTGACTAGTGGAACAGATTTCTTTCTTAATACCTTAACATCACGATCCAATATCTGCACCAGTTCCTCCTCGATAGTCAAATCAGGTCCAACCTCGATTTCTTCAACTGATACAATGTGCGAGGGATCAGAACGGTACCGCCTCAGCATTGAAACATGAAACACGTCATGAATCCTATCCAACTCTGGAGGCAACTCAAGCTGATAAGCGACCGGTCCCACCCGCCTAAGTATTCGGTAAGGTCCAATAAACCTAGGGCAAAGCTTTCCTTTTTGCCCAAACCTCAAAATTTTCTTCCATGGTGAGACCTTGAGAAAGACATAATCCCCCACAGAGTACTCGATCTCTTTACACTTCAAGTCTGCATAAGACTTCTGCCTATCAGATGCTTCCTTTAACCGGTCTCAAATCAGTTTCACCTTATCTTCTGTATCAAAAATTAATTCTAGCCCCAGAACTCGCCGCTCACCCAGTTCAGTCCAACAGGTAAGAGTACGACACCTACGACTATACAACGCCTCGAACGGTGCCATTCGAATACTGGACTGGTGGCTGTTGTTATAAGCAAACTCTGCCAACAACAAATAATCCTCTCAGCTGCCTCTGAAATCAATTACACAACCTCTTAACATGTTTTCCAATATCTGAATCACCCACTCTGACTACCCATTCGTCTGAGAGTGGAACGTAGTATTGAAATCCAGCCTTGTACCCAAAGCCTCATGTAACTTTTCCTAGAACCGAGATATGAATCTAGGATCTCTGTCAGATATGATAGAAACTGGTACACCATGCAGCCTCACAATTTTAGCCACATACAACTTGGCCAATTTCTGTAAGGAATAATTCGTGCGGACCGATATAAAATGGGCAGATTTAGTCAATTGGTCCACAATCACCCATATCGAATCCTTCTTAGTCAGCGTCAAGGGTAGCCCACTCATAAAATCCATGGTTACCTTCTCCCACTTCCAGAGTGGAATTTTAACTGGTTGTAGTAACCCAGAAGGTAATTGATGCTCTGCCTTAACTTGCTGGCATGTCAGGCACTTACTCACATACTTAGTAACTTCGCGTTTCAACCCTGGCCACCAATACAACTCACGAAGAACTCAATATAACTTGTTTCCGCCAAGATGCATAGCATATGGACTACTATGCACCTCTTGCAGTATAGACTGCCTCAGATCAGAATCCTTTGGTATACATACTCTTCCACAGAAGCATAATACTCCTTTCTCATTTAGTCCAAAACCCGTGGTCTCACCATACTCAACTTTTCGAAAATGAGAAGCTAGTGACTTATCTAGCAACTGTTTCTCCTTAATTTGATCTATCCAAGTCGGTCTCACTTGCAGTTCAGCTAACAAGCTATCATCATCGAACAGGCTAAGACGAGCAAACATTGCTCTCAAATTAGATACAACCCTATGACTCAATGTGTCAGCTACCACATTAGCTTTACCAGGGTGATACTCAATTGAAAAATCATAGCCCTTAAGCAACTTTATCCACCTTCGTTGCCTAAGATTCAACTCCTTTTTAGTAAGAAAATATTTGAGACTTTTATGATCTGTGTAAATAATTGTCTTTTCACCATATAAGTAATGTCTCCAAATCTTCAGTGCGAATACCACCGTAACTAATTCCAAGTCATGAGTGGGGTAATTTGTCTCGCGAGGCTTGAGCTGACGAGACGCATAAGCAACCACCTTACCCTCTTGCATCAACACACAACCCAAGCCAATGTGCGACGCATCACTGTAAACAGTATATTCCTTCCCAGACTCTGGCTGTATCAAAACAAGGGCCCTAGTCAAAACATCCTTCAGTTTCTCAAAACTCTCTTGCTGCTTATCAGTCCAATTAAACAGTACCCCTCTACGCAGTAACTTAGTCAAAGGTACAGCAATCAATGAAAATCCTTCAACAAAACGTCTGTAATACCCAGCCAGACCCAGAAAGCTTCAAATCTCAAATACCATCTTCGGTTGTTTCCAATCCACTACATCTTCAATTTTTCGAGGATCCACCCTAATTCCCTCTGTTGACACTACATGTCCCAGAAATGTCACTTCTCGCAGCCAGAATTCACACTTGCTGAACTTTGTATAAAGTTGCTTTTCCTTTAGAACTTGTAAAACAATACGAAGATGTGCATCATGCTCCTCGTTGATTCTTGAATACACCAAGATGTCGTCTATAAACACAACTACGAACTGATCCAAATAAGACTGGAATACTTGGTTCATTAGATCCATGAAAGCCGCTGGTACATTCGTCAACCCAAACGGCATCACCAGGAACTCGTAATGACCATAACGAGTTCTAAACCCAGTCTTATAAACGTCAGCCTCTTTAACCTTTACCTAATGATACCCAGACCGAAGATCTACCTTAGAGAAAATCGTAGTTCCTCACAGCTGGTCAAATAGATCATTTATCCTCGGTAAAGGGTATTTATTCTTGATAGTTAGCTTGTTCAATTAACGATAATCAATGCACATGCACATGGATCCATCTTTCTTCTTCACAAACAACACTGGTGCTCTCCACGGAGACACACTAGGTCAAATGAATCCTCGATCCAATAGCTCTTAGATTTGAGCCTTTAACTCCACTAGCTCTTTTGGTGCCATCCTATAAGGGGCAATGGACATCGAAGCTTTTCTAGGTAGGAGTTCAATACCGAATTCAACCTCACGATCTAAAGGCAACCCTGGAAGCACTTTAGGAAATACATCCAAAAACTCTTTGACAGTTCTGATATCTCCCATAGAAGGACCTTTAGAATCGGAAATACTAATATATGCTAGGAATGCCTCGTAACCTTTACAAACCAGCTTCTCAGCCCTTAACGCAGAAATCACATTAGACAAATAATCTCTTCGCTCCCCTATCACCGTCACCTCCTCATCCTCCGTAGACTTCAACACCATACGCTTAGCAGTACAATCCAATTTCGCATGGTGTTTCACTAACCAATCCATGCCTAATATAATATCAAATTCCCTAAACAGCAGTTTCATCAAATCTGCCGAAAAGACAACCGCTTGGACTTCTAAGGGCACATCTCTGAATAACTTATTCGCCCTAACTGATTGTCCCAGTGGACCCAACACAGTCATTTCACTAACTGTATTTTCAGACTGAATACCCAACATCTCGAACACAGTGATGCAACATACGAGTGTGTAGACCCAATATTAATTAAAGTAGTGTATGGTAAATTATAAATCAGGAATGTACCAGTTATGACGTCAGGGGCATCCCCATCCTCTCGGTGAAGAGAAGCATAGACCAAGGCTAGCTGTCTCGCCTCAGTGTTTCCAACACCTCTGCATGGTGCTTCACGACCTCGACCAAACCTGTTTCCACCTCTGGCCTAACCTCGGCCTCTCGGTGGCTGCTGACCACCTCTCACAGGCTAAACATGACCCTGTCCTATAGCTTGCATCTGAGTGAATCCCTGAGTACAGTTCTTAACCTGATGATCCATAGACCCATATCTTAAACATACCCCAGTTCGTTTCCAACACTCACCCTGGTGAGCTCTCCCACAATCAGTGCAAGGCTGCAGTCTTGCCACAATTGTAACACCCCGAACTCGAGACCGTCGCCGGAGTCGAACACGAGGTGTTAACAGGCTTCAAACCACTTATTAAAAATTTCCCAGACAAGCTGCCAATCTGCGTACTAGTCACTTTAAAAATCATATCTTGAGTTCTGAAACTCGAAATCCAGTTCCATAAATTTTCCCCGGAACTAGACTCATATATCTATATGGTAGAATTTTTGTAGAATTTTTGGTCGGGCCAATTGGTACAGTTTATTAGTTAAAGTCGTCCCTGTTCCTGGGTTTGACTACTCTGACCTTTGTGCATTACGACTTAGATATCTCCCTTTACAGAGCTTCAATACTTATGCCGTTTGTTTCTAATGAGACTAGACTCAAAAGGAAATCTATACATATAAGGCATGACTTCTAATTATCTCTGATTAATTTATGGTGAATTTCTAAAGTCGGAACAGGGGATCCAGAAATTGCTCTGGCCCTGTTTCACAAGAGTTTAATTATCTCCTAACATAAAGCTCATATGGTCATTTCGTTTCTTCCACATGAAAATAGACTCATCGAGCTTCGATTACATAATTTATTCATTATTTAATTCCATTCCTGCTATTTTTATTGATTTTTCAATCTCACATCACTGCTGCTGCCAGCATCTGTTACTAAAGCAATTATGCCTATTTCGTGATTTCTCCTTGATCTAACTAATAATTCATCATACATATCACAAATTATGATCATGACTAGCCATGCCAAAGGCTAATCATTGTCAAACATCTCCCTACTACACTATTGCCATATCATGAATTTTAGCACCAAAAATAATCAACCATGACATATGGCATAAAAATCGAATAGGCCTCAACTATTATTCAACCAAAACCGAATTGGCCCAATATCAGTCATGACCACATTATAAAACCCATTTACTAAGATTTATAACTAAATATCATAGGACCCAAAGTCCAAATTAACATTTATGCCATTTTCGCATGGCTGAAAGTTTACATACCAAAGTTCAAACACAACATAATAGCCTAGACAGGATAATGTTCTCCTAGACCGACTAAGAAGAAAGTACCAAAACTTGCTAGCTGGTGTGATGACTTCGATGACGGTCCCAAGCACGCAAAAAGACGAGTCCAAGAAACCTAAAGTAGGTGACAAGCAAACACCAAGTGAGTATATAACTCAGTAAGTCTTAAGCATTACATAATCATCCATTAATAAATTATCACATGAGAAAACAAGTGAAAAGGGGTTAATTCTCTCCACCCATACCAACTATGCCATGGTTCCTTAGACCTTTCGGCTCAATATCATACAAAGTACTACATCAATTTTTCATATGCTACTCAACATGGTATTTGAGGCATTTTCCATGGATGCTTTCATTCTCGTTACATTCATGCAACTAAATAACATTCCCTCTATTCCACGATAAATCTCATGTACGTCACTTCAAGTATAATTATCACATACGTTCAAAACTTATCAAGCAAGAATTCCAAATATAAACATAACGTCTATTAGCCACGAACTCAAGACACTTACTCGTCCGCTACCGTGACCAACTCAATAAGGTCGCACACTTAGTGTCAATAGTGCTTCAAAAACATATAGTAAGTCCGCACACTTAGTGTTATATAATCAAACTCGCACACTTAGTGCTTACATAATCAAACTCGCACACTTAGTGCTATATAATCAAACTTGCACACTTAGTGCTATGCAATTTAAACCCACACACTTAGTGCCAATCTCATGATCATAATTGTTTATACCCGCACACTTAGTGCCGAAATCAACATCTCAATACACCTCACCTCTTTTCTTTTTCATTCAATACTTTCATCACCCCATGCATACGTGTATATATATATTTATCATTTCATTCGACATAATTACATAGACATTATGACTATTTAAATCAATACCAAATATATGCTTAATGACTTACCTTGTGTTGGGTAAAATAACTCCAAGTCGACTACTCGATGATCTTCGATTTCCCCTTGTTGGACGCCTCTCCTTTAGGATCTTGAGCTTAAACAAATAAATTAACTCATTCAACCGCTTTGCTACATATATTGGTATTCACATTTTAATGATTTTATGACATACGGAATGGCATGGTAAAATTTTTATCTTGCTACCTTGTGTTCTTAGCTATTCGGCTAATAACCTTATGCAATTACCATACTTTCAATAATCTAATCACACATGCATATGCATACTTGGACATTCGGCAATCACCTTGCTAATTTTATACTCAACATCACATAATCTCCCAAGTGATGGCCGAATATGTATATCTATACTATCACCTATAATTCCTCAAATCACAACATTTCATCTCATGAACACTTGACCCATTTCTCACAAAAAATGAAACAACAACTAAAATGAACATCCCATTTTTATCCCATATAGCCGATTGCTTCATTTGTTACCCAACTAACAATTCAACAATTTCAACCTCATTACAACCTCTACCTATTCAATATAACATGAACACAATCCTCCACCCCTAAAGTAGATTCGACAATCACTTAACCCGTTTTAACCTCAACTTTCAAGTTAAAAGAAATTAACCACTCACCATCTCCTACATTACTATCCATTTTAATGACATTAACACATCTATTAAGAGTTTCAAACTTCTTGGCCGAATTTCAACCCCAAAATCCTAAGTCTAATCTATAGGATGAGTAGAATTGGAACTAACCATCTCAAACATGCATAGATTTTCAAGAATCATTCAATACATACCTCATTCTAGCCATCTTCCAAGCCAAAATCAAATAACCAAGTCTCCCTTCCTTCTCCTCACTCACGGCAATTGCCAAGAAAAAAAAGATGAACACTCCCTCTTCCCTCCTTATTTTATTCACCTTTTTCCTTTTTTAATTCCTTTTTATTTTAATTGTTAACTAAACAAAACATATTAAATTAGAATAAGTGGAGCTCCATCACCCCTTGGCCGGCCACTCTACTTCTTTTGGGTAAATTGACATGCAAAACCACCCTTTTTGGTACATGCACTAATAGACCATTTTAAATTAGCCTATCATATTTCACCATGTCTCATATTGATCCCTATTCAATAATTTCTCATGCAATTGGCAAAATTAGGGAATGAAACCTCCACATATGCATTTACACATATAATAAGCATAGAATATAGCAATTAATTATTTTTATAACTCGGTTTTGTGGTCCCGAAACCACTTTTCGACTGGGGTCACACTAGGGCTGTCACAAAAATACTAGGAACCTCTTGAACTGGCCCATCAAACCTAGCCCTCTTTACAGGCCTTCCAGAAGAACCCGAGGGCCGAAAATACCTTTTATTTCTGCCCCTATCTTTCTCGCGGTTCTAGCACTCAGAGCGCTTCACATCCTCAGCATTTTTTTCTTTTTCCACAAGGGCAGCAAAGTCCCACTCCCTCTATGGGGCTATCAACACACGTAACTCGTCCCGGAGGCCATCCTCAAACCGCACATAGTGTTCATATTCAGTTATGATTGTCCCGCGTGCATACCAACTCAACCGCAGAAACTCTGCCTCGTACTCCACCACGATTTTATTCCCCTAAGTCAAATTCAAAAATTCCTTCCTTCGGGCGTCTACATAACTTGTGCCCACATACTTCCCTGAAAAGGCTGCTTTGAAGAAATCCCATGTCAAACGGTCAGCTTGCGTACCTTCCCTCACAGTGAGCCACCACTGGTAGGCCTCATCACGCAGTAAAGACACTGCCCCTTTTAATTTTTGCTCTGAAGTATAGTCAAGGTCAACCATTACTCGCTCGGTAGCCTCTAACCAATATTCTACCTCATTCAGGGCTACAACTGGAACACCCCTGAAGATTTCCACTCCATTAGATCAGAGCCGCTCCAAAATTGACCCCTAGCTTACAAATCCAATACTTGCTCCAACAACCCTTTCAAGAACTCGTAGCATTGCTTGAGATAAAGCATCATCTCCAGCTACTCGGTCATGAGACCCTGACTCAGTTACTGGCGAGGCTGGTGCCTCCCTAGCCGACATGTCGCCCGATACTGAAGACCCAGCTCTAGCACTTCCTCAGCCTCTACCACGGCCTCATGTACCCCTTCTGCGAGTACTTCTTGTGCTCATATCGATAGCAAATTGTCTGTTTTAAAGTTTTATGAATCAGTTTATAATTTCAATAATTATTAACAAAGTGTTATGAACATTAGCAATTAGAGTTTATTTTTGCATAACAGAATCTTCTATAGTTGTCAGTCTTCTATAATCTCAGTCTACTCTAACTATAGAGTTTCAGTGTAATTCTACTACCTATGGTAGTCTTCAGTAATACATTTCAGTTCATAATAATAATCAGTGTGAAAAAACTTACCGATTTGGTGCCGGAGACTCAGTGTGCCACATTTCCAACCACAACATTTAACATTCAAATCCATAAAAACCCATTCCACAGCTGATTTTTGTAACTTGGCTCTAATACCACTAAATGTAACACCTCAAACCCAGCCTAGACGCTACGGTCGAATCTGGTGTGTCACAATTGAGTGTTTTGCGAAACCTTGTACTTGATGGTGGAAACAAACCTTTTTTTAAGATAAACCTATCCGATTAAAAACCGCAAAAGTTTCTTTAGTTGAAAACCTTAAGGTTAGAAATGCAGATTTTTATTTGAAATGTTATTATTTTGAAAATTCAATATTCCTACTCTAGCAGTTTAGAATATGAAATCGAAAGCCCATTAAAAGTTAAAAACCCCTCAAATGGCCTTATTACATAATTAAAACCCAAATATGAAAGCTTAAATAAATTGAGTTATTAACAACCAATCTGCGAACGTGTGGCCACCATTGAGTCCCTCGCGGCTCCAAATCGTCTAAGGCTGAGGATTACCTACACAGTTAAAAGAAGGGTGAGTTTACAAAAACTCAGTGTATAATCCCCTATCGGTCAACAGTAACAGTGCATACAGTAACGGTCTGGGCTCTGAGCCCTATTCAATAATAGTACAGTCTGGGCCTAAGCCCTATGCAGTAACAGTACAGTCTGGGCCTAAGCCTTATGCAGTAATAGTGTAGGCCTATAACCAAAAGAGTATACTCACAATACAGGTATGCAATCCAACCCAATCCATCCTGCTCACCACCCATACCAACTAACTCACCATGTGGGGAATAAATCGACCCACCCAGCCAACACACCAATATTGCAGCAAAGCTACTAATAGTAACGCAGCAAAGCTGCTAATGGCGGTAAACGTGGCGTAGCCACTAATATCAAAATACGTGGCAAAGCCACCAGAACAGTACTTCCTCCAAATCAGAATCCCAACCCCAATGCAGTATGTCATGTCATAATATTTAATGTATGCAAGGTTTCATACTCAGATACGGTCATGCATATATTTCATCAATTAACCTACCTTTGATGTATAACAATCATTTCCATCCATTAGGGGTAGATTAGTAATTTTTACCCCTCAGGGGTATTTTGCTCATTTTACCTTCTAGGGTCTCGGTACAGATAATCGACCTCTAAGAAAGTCCACAGTCACCTCGGGTGACTTAAGTAACCTAAGACCTACCGGTGTAAATGGCCTAAGACTCATTATTCAGCCCAAGTGGACCCACACACTCGTGTGGCCCACTTAGCCCAAATTTAGCTATGGCTATGTGACCTACATAGCCCAGTCCAAAATTTATCAATTACCGTGGATTGAATCTGTGTGGGGCCCATGAGCCTGTTGGGTCCTTCCGGCCCATTTCCGCCTAACGAAGCCCTTAACAGCCTATGCCATGCACATGACATGACAAGCCCAACTACTTCCCACCTATTTATGCCGATTTTCAACAAAGAAGGGCGTGAATACC
Source organism: Gossypium hirsutum (assembly GCF_007990345.1). NCBI lineage: Eukaryota > Viridiplantae > Streptophyta > Magnoliopsida > Malvales > Malvaceae > Gossypium > Gossypium hirsutum. The sequence continues at coordinate 41,448,769 of NC_053429.1, forward strand.
CACCTGTTTATGAGAACGTGCCGAAGTCCATGATTACCAACTTTGGCACATCTTGTATTGAGTCTTAATCACTTTTATGACCACTTCAACCATAGAGTTCCAATCCAACTCCACCTCCTACACAGCTCAAACAGCAAAATAAATACTCCATTGTGCATCCCAGGACTTGAACCTCAGACCTCACAGTTACACAACACGCCACCTTGCTACTCCACCACAGGCTCTTTTTGTCTCACAAAATATCCTCAATTAATTATAAGGTCTATAGGCCAAATTCCAGGTTTCTTTAAAAGAAAAACCAAAATAAATTGCATGAGCCAAGACTTGAACCTAGGCTCCCTTGCAACCTTAATGACGCCATAACCACTAGACCACATGCTTCTTTGTGTCATTTACTTAACACAATAATTTAAAAGGCCATCATCCAAGCATCCAGGGTTATATTCACTTAAGACCAAAATTTTTGCTAAAGCCCAAGTTTGAACCCAAGATTTCTCCGACACATCATAGAGCACTTAACCACTGAAACAAACACACGATTGTGTCATTTCCTAGCGCAATTAAATCCTTATATTCAACCTCCTTATGAACCCATACTCAAGGCCCAATACTTCTAGGCCCAAATTTGGGGCGTTACATTTCATAGCAATTAGACACCTCTAGCTTCTAGAACTTAAGTTTTGCACTTTTTATAATTTAGTCCTTTTGACTAAATTAAGTGCCCAAACGTCGAAATTTTTGAACAAAATTTTCACAAAATCATCCTGTGAAATTGTAGACCATAAAAATATAATAAAAATAAATTTTTACTCGTCGAACTTGTGGTCCCGAAACCACTATTTCGACTAGGCCCAAAATCGAGCTGTTAAAATTTTCTTCTCTATAGAATCAAACCTTCATAGAAATTTTGTAAAAGAGACTTTCAGTAATACCGTATTGTGGGCAACTCACACGTAACTTCTTAAAATGCTCCTTGTAATTGTAAAGTGATTCTGTATCCTTTTGTCGAACACGAAAGATTTCCCTTCTCAACTTAACTACTTGAGATACTGGGAAAACCTGTCAATGAATAAGTTATACATGTCAGCCTATGTGTTAACTGAACCAAGAGAAAAAATAATCATTCTCTAGTGAAGTTGGATAAAGAAAAATGAAAAACTCAAAGTTTAATTTGGCATTTGTAACTCACTGTGATTTCATACTCAAGCAAACCATGTGGAATTCCTTGAGATGTTTATACAAGTTCTCATTCTACAAATCATGAAGAGTGAGCAACAAGTGTATCAAGCCTGATTTGAGTTCAAATGGCACATCTACTGTCAAATAGTTGATACATAATGGTTTATGTCCATTTAGTGCCTCAACAAGTTTCCTAATGGTACAATCAATCATGACTTTAGGTTTAGGAGGTTGATCTTCGTTGACTCTTTTATCATGACATAGTTCATCGTTAACTTTTTTCATTTTTGTATGTCTATTTGTAATTTCGATTTCTATCATTTTAGACCCTTTTGGTCGTTTACCGCATCTTATTACTTCTCTTCGTAATGCTCGAGTGATTTTTTTTTTATTTCAATATCACACTCTAGTTGTTCTTTTAGTCATGACCTAGTCATTAAGACAAAGATATATTATTGTTAGTCCTTAGCAACGGGGCCAAATTTTGATAGGTGTCGAATCCACCTAAATTAGTATTCCTATGACTAAACATAAATGTAATACCCTACGCCCAACCCGTCCACCAGATCCAGGTATGGAGCTTCACAAATGGACCTACACTTAATTTTTGCTAACTTAACTGTCAATAAATAGTTTGAAAATAAAACTATTCATTCATGAAATTAAAAATAATAATTCTTACAACTAATGCTCCAAGCATTGAATGTTTAATCCTTCAAATTATTTCTATCTCTAATCAAATTGTTTGTTTACAATGACACCCTTAAGGTTCCTTTAACTTAGGGTTAACTACTTCAGAACCCTGACCTTAAGGACGTCATCTAGTTACACCATGATTGATCTTGAGGCGAAGCCTCCAATGGTACCCCCTTCCTATATGCACGACTTTGATCCAACAGTGGTCCCCGATCTCCAGTCTATTTGGCTTGGTCCCTCCTTTGAGCCATCAATCATCCTCGAAAATCTTACGAACATATGCCAACCACTTGTAAGTTCAAATGAACTTAGTGAGTTTCTTTACTACCCATAAATAACCCTATCACATGAGGGTAACAAATTTAAAATAAACTAAACATAAATTAACTCTCTACTTACTCATGGCAAGTGTAACATCCCAATTTTAGTGGTGTCAAAAAAAGTGGTTTCAGAACTATGATTCTGACAGAAGAATAAATATTTTAATATTTATTTAAAGTATATGGGATTATATTAGGGCTGTATTAAAGTTTCGTTAAGAATTTTTGAGGTTTAAATGGTTAATTAAGTAAAAAGGACTAAATCGTAAAGGATGTAAAAGTGAGTTTCTATTAGTTAAAAAGGGCTAAATGGATATGGAAAGGAAATTTAATGTATTTAGATGGTAAATATACCATAATTAAGTTAGTGGATAGTTATGGATAAGCTTTTGTTGAAATTTTTTATTAATAATAAGGGTAAAATGGTAAATTAGTAAATAAACATAAAATTCAATAAGCTAAAATCATCATCTTCCTCATTTGGCTATCTTCAAAACTGATTCTACCATGGCAAGTCTTTAAAACTTTAACAGTTTTGCAAATTAATGCCCAGGCTAATTAGATTAAGCTAATACGAGCTCAAAAACATAAAAATCATTAAAAACAGGGACTCACATGTGAACATGTTAAAAGGCTAAGTTAAATAGGCAATTTGTTTGGAAAATATTGTACCATTAATGAGAATCTCAAACTTGAATTCCCAATGTGAATTATTAAAGACCTATTAATCGGTAAGTTGAGCTCCATAATTTGATAATTAAATTTGAATCTATTAAAATAGCTATGTATGATGAAATTGAACTTCAAACCATTCTTACTAAGGGGCTCAACACTAATATTAGGATAGGATAGTAGAGTTATCCTTGAGTACTTTTAGAGCTTTTTAGGCTCACGCGTTAGTTGTTTAAAACACATAGGTTTCAGATTCAACAAGAAGTATAATGTCCAGGCTTGGGAGTTTTGCATCATCATTCATCTCGAGGTTGTATAACATTTATTTCAAATGTTTTTTTATATTTGATATTGGCATGTACACAATGACTTAGTTTGGATAAAGAAATTGTAGAATTTGAGTTTGTAATTCAAGTCTTTTAAATGTCTTTAATTAAGTCATTTTCTAAGGTTACTTTGAATGAAATTATGGCTTGAATTATGAGCTAAAATTTGTTTTGAAATTAGATTATTTATGTTTTGGAACATATGAAAATGATATGGATATGTTTAGGTATGACTTTAAGTGTTATTGGATTGATTTTCAACTTCAAAGGCCTAAGGTTTGGTACCCCTACTAAGGGTATTGCACCTTCCCAACTTGGAAAAATGAAAATCTACAGTACATGGACCTAGGTACAGATACCTAGACTCTAGGTACTGATACATAGGTCCCTGGATAGGGTTACTATATTGTTTTGGTTTTTTTAAGCCCTCCAAGGTTTTTACATGACCTCAAACTCATTTTATGATTTTATTTAAATTGTTTGAAGTTAAATTTTGGTAAAAACGCCTATTTCCCACAATGTGAATAATCTTTGTTTTAAGTTGATAAGTTTTGAACAATTATTTTATGATTTGCAAGTGCCCCTCCTAGTAATCAATGACCTAAATTGATTTTTTATCATATTAAATCTTTCTAAACTTTTCCAATTTGATTTAAAAAACATTAATATGTTGTGAAATGGTTGTTTTTACAAAAGGATTTTTTTTTTTTCAAATCTGAAAGTTCAATAGTACCTTCCATTCATACCATGCATCAGGATAGGTGAGGGGTGCTACACAATTTGCCATTAGATGTAGTCTTGATGCTTAAATACTCAATCTCATTGCCTTGAAGGTCTGTTGTCACAAACTCTTGGACTAGATCATTGAGATGGGCTCTCCTATACTTGGATTTGGATATGATAATTGGGCTTCAAGGGAAACTAAGCCCATCAAGTCCATGGGCCTAAGAATAGGCCATGATGCTCGTATGATACACTTATTTATTCATTACCTTTAAAATGTTATTTTATTCTCTCAATTATTTTTAAAATTAACAGGATTTTATTATAAATTAGACCAATTCTCATTTAATTAGTAAATATATTTTTTAACTTATAGAAACATATTATTTAATAATTAAAAGATAAAGAAGTAAAATCACATGTAACATAATGTGACATTTGGAACTAATTAAATTAAATATAATATTTTGAATGTCATGTGCATTACATGTGATTTTACATATCTATTTTTAATTCATTAAATATTATAATTTTATAATATAAAAACATATTTATTAATTAAACTAGAGTTGGTCTAATTTATACTAAAGTTCTATTAATTTTAAAAAATAATTGAGTGAATAGAACAATATAGAAAAGTGAGAAACAACTGAAATTAAAATATTAAGTAATTAGATAAATTAACTTGACTTTCAGAAATGAGTCAAAATTTTATCTAGAAAAAACCGTTACTTTAATACTACATTGTCTTTTACGTAATATTTCAAAACACAATAGTAAAAATATAAAATATTACGTAGGTATTATTAAAATCAAATAATAGTAAAATTATTATATATCAAATGATAATAACTAAACTAATTAAAAAATAATGAAAATTGTCGAAACCTTTTTGGAAATCAACTTTTTCTTTTAAAAATGAAGACGGAGTCGCCACCAATCCTTTTTTTATGTGTGATTGGATCACCTCGAAACTTAATCATTTTAATAAAAGGGGTAGATTTACTAAAATATAATTTTCGGTGTACAAAAATCTAGGAAATAGGTTTGTGAGTCGGTTACGTACGAAGAAGGATTAGCACCCTAATAACGCCCAAAATTAGTACCTAATTGATTACTTGATATTTTAGTGACGAAAATTGAGGATTTCAAGAGAATTTAAAATGCGATCCCCTTTTACATGATGTTATTTGATGACGTCTAAATTAAATTTTATGGTGGAGGCTTTCTTATTTCGGGTCGATCAAGATGAAAAGTCATGTCCCATAAGCTTGGGCACAAGATCTCGAATTCTCAAAAATAAGAATCTTATAGTTTAATTATTACCTAAACCTTATACGTTTTTAATTTTAAAAGGATATTAGGTTATTTTGGTTCAAGGAGAAACTTGTACCTTGTAAGTCAGGGGCACAACTTCTCGGATCTCTAAATAAAGAACATTGTCACCGTTTTCATTATTTCTTATGCGTTTGCGTAGAAAAATGGATGAATGTATGTAGCAATATGTACAATATACGATGATGGCAAAATTATGACATTAACAAAATAACTACATAAATAATGAAATCAAATGACAATAATATAATAAATATAACAATAAGAAATAATAATAATTCAATTAATAATACTATATAATAATAATGATAATAATAGTGAAATAATATAAAAAGGTATGATGATAATATAATTATATCCAAAATAAAATAGTACTAATAGTATTAATAGTATCAACATTTAAAAAAAAAAGGACCAAAATAAAATAATTGGGAAATTTGAGGGCAAAAATGTAAATTATGCAACTTAAAGGGTAACAATTTAAAAAATAGAAAGTAAAGGACTTAATTAAATAAACAGAGGACTAAATTGAAGTTATGATAAAATTTAAGGTAGAAATAAATAAGAACATAAAATAAAAGGGTTAAATTAAATTACAACAAAAATGAAGGGACCAAAAGGGCAAATAAACCTAACCCCAGAACATATGTCACTACCCAAAGGGTCGACAGCCTGGGGGACTAAAATTAAAACAAGTTAAAATTAAATAGTGTAATTTAAAAAGAAGAAAAAATCAAAATTTGGAGTACATTATGTAGTACATTATGTAGTACTTAAAAGCAGAAGGAGCTAGGTAGCAAATATCTCAACCTTTCAAAAACATGTGAATCCTCAGGGGATCTAGGTCGTGTTGTCGGATCATGCCTAAAACAACGTCGTTTTGGGGCGTCTGAAGCCAGGCCAAAACGACATCGTACTAGTGCCCTATTTAAGTCAAATATTTTTGAAAAAAAAATCATATCTTCCATTTTTCAAAAGAAAATCTTTTTTTTTCTCAGACATCCTCTCCCACTTTGATCCCAAAGCCACCACTGCTTTGTCTAGGTCACCGGTCATCGGTGACGGCAACCACCACCTCCGATGGCCAAAAAAAAAAGAAAGCTCTTTTCACCCTTTCGAGACCCTGGAGATATTTCTAGAGTTAAAACGCCCAAAAAGGTCAAGATTAAAGAAAAAAGAAGAAGAAACCTTTCGGTTTCTACCCTTTTCGACGAGGCCCTCGATAGAACCCTAAGTGGTTTTGAAGCTTCTCGAGGTGAAGATGGTTTTCGGTGATGGCACAAATAGGTAAAAACTTCCTTTTGTTTATTTATATATATATATATATATATTCTTCAAAAATAAAGGATAAAAGAACTACCTTTTTTAAGAACTTCGTTGTTGTTTTTTTTTTGTTACAATCCATTTTCGGCTTTTATAGCCGAAATATATTACAATTTTTTTTTTGTCTTTCTTTTCTCTACTTCTCTGCCTCTGTTTCTCTGTTTCTATTTCTCTATTTTTCACAGGTGGTGGTGGCAAGGAGGGGTGCGGGTAATAGTTGAAGGCGTGTCTGCCGACATGACAGAGGCAGCGACACTGATGGAGTTTAGGAATTAGGGTTTTCTGTTTAGTTTTTTTTAGGTTTTGGGCTATTAGGCTTTGGGCTCTTAGGTTAATATTTGGGTTAGGTAATTTAGGCTTCTAGGTAGTTTAGGTAATCAGGCTAGGGTCAGCGTTTGGGTCTTGGGCTTGTATATTTGTAAATGGACCCCTATTTTTTTTAATGGACTTTTATTAATTTATTAATTTTTGGTTTGTTTTAACCGGATAAAAATGGGCCTCGACAGCTACCCCTCTTTGCCTATTATCGTATAATGGGGAGGGAGCAAAGACTTTAAAGGAGGACAAATTTTGTCCAGTCCCACTGCATCTCAACTTCTCTGGTGCTTCTCTTTTTCAGGTAACCCATTTTTTCAATTCATTGATTACTCTACTCCTCCACTTTATCCGCTTTGCCATAACTTTAGGAAGGCAGGATTTAGTGTCATAGTTTCATCTTGCTCCATTGCAATTTCTAGGTGATAAGATTTACTATTGTAGTTTCATTCCAACCCACTCCAACTTCAGGGGTATAGGATTTGTAGCTTCATCTTGCTTCACTACAATTTCAAGGAGATAAGATTCACAATTGTAGTTTCATTCCAACCCACTGTAACTTTAGGGGTATAGGATTTGTAGCTTCATCTTGCTCCACTACAACTTCGGGGAGATAAGATTTGCTATGGTAGCTTCATTTTAACCCGCTGCAACTTTAGGGGTATAGGATTTGTAGCTTCATCTTGCTCTACTTCAACTTCAAGGAGATAAGATTCGCTATGGTAGCTTTATTCCAACCGACTACAACTTCAGGGGTATAAAATTTATGGCTTCATCTTGCTCCACCATATCTTCAAGGAGATAAGATTTTCCATTATAGTTTCATTCCAACCCATTGTAACTTCAGGGGTATAGGATTTATAGCTTCATCTTGCTTCATGCAACTTCAGGGAGATAAGATTCACCATTATAGTTTCATTCCAACCCACTGTAACTTCAAGGATATAGGATTTGTAGCTTCATCTTGCTTCACTGAAACTTCAAGGAGATAAGATTCGCTATGGTAGCTTTATTTTGACCCACTGCAACTTTAGGGGGACTTGAATTGCTACTCTATCTGTTTCACTCCAACTTCAGGAAGACAAGATTTATAGCTTTATCTTGCTCCACTGTATCTTCATGGAGATGAGATTTACTATTGTACTTTTGATCCGATCCACTGCATCTTCAGGGATACAAGATTTGAGGTTGTAGCTTGATCTTGGCTCGCTACATCTTCGTGGAGATGAGATTTGCTATTGTAACTTTGATCCAATCCATTACCTTTTCAAGGATGTGGGAGTCACTATTTCACTAATCTATTACACTGCTTTTTGGGGAACAAGGCCTGTAAAATCTATTTAATAGGCCTAAATTTTGCCAAGAAAATATAATGTTATGATTGGAATGAATCAAATGCTCCCAACTAGATGTATATGAATGATGAATGCAACATGTTATTTTTAGAATGGTTTTTTTCTTTTAACATTTAGGTCGATATTGCTCATGGTTTGTCCAGGTTCTATCATTGATGTGTTACCATGCCTTCTATTCAGGTCTGGTATCTTTGATAGGAAACCTGAATAGGTAATCTCAATCTAAGCTACTCGTTCTGTAATCTTTCCAACTTTCAAATTTGGTTATTTCCAACTAGTGGTCTTGTTTCAGTCCCTGTACTATTTAGAAATCTTTCAAAGTGATATACAAAAATCCTTTTACTTTAATATTGTTAGTCCAGTAATCATTATTTCAATGCAAAAAATGATTGAACAAGGTTGCGACATGGATAAGGCTAAAATTTATTGAGAGCAAAAATGTTAATAAAAGGAATAACTAAAATGGAAAACATTGCTAGAACACAAAGTGAGTGAAAATGAAATTATATGCCCCAGATTTTGTAGTATGAGCTTCTCTGAACAAACTTGCTGAGGATCAATCTGAGCTTGATATGTGTTTGGGTGATCTAGAGTACTTTATCGATGTCCCGAGATGTAAAGCTCCTCCTTCTTGCTACCGTTAAGGGGGAGATGACTATTTCATATCTTTAGTTTAAATTTGAGCCGCCCTTTTCAGGTTTTCAACTCAAAACTCCTTTGGTATCAAGACGCCCTGTAACATCCCAAAATAGGGCCTAGTTGGAATAATGGTTTTGGGACCACAAATTTGACACTGAAATATTTGTTTTATGATTATTTTGAGATCTAGAATATGAAAATATGCATGTGCTAAAGTTTCATGAAGAAATTCTATGAGTAAAGTGTCCAATTGGAAAAGAAGGACCCAAATGAATAAATTGCAAAACTTGGATTCTAGAAGCAATTTGTATGAAATTGATTTAGATTATTAATTAGAAGTCCTTAAGGAGAAATTTTTCCAATTTCTAAGTTTTTGGACAAAAATGGGCATGTATGGATAAAATTTTAAAGAAATGGCTTAAGGGCATTTTGGTCATTTGGCTAATTAATGAAATAAAATGGGGAAATGAAGGAAAAAATCAACCATTCTTCTCCCTCATCTAGCCTTATTTCTCAAGCCCTCCATAGCTAGGGTTTTCAACATTTTCAAGCTCAATAGTAAGTGCTCCCAAGCCCCGTTTTTATTGTTCTTTGTATTTTTAAAATCCCGGTAGCTTACTCTCTCTATTTCTACCCATATTTTGAGTTAGGGTTCATGTTTGCAAAGTGAACCATGTGTGACATTTTATTCTTTGATGTTTTATGGAGGAATATGAAAGTTGGATGTGTTAAACATATTTTTCTAGGTGATTTTCATGAAAAAACCCTTAAAAGGACCTTTTTGCAAAAGGTGTAAAATATGTGGTAGAAATGTGAAATAATGGAAAATTTTGGGCTTCCATTAGAGGAAAGAACATTCGAATAGGCTTGGGTAATGTATAAAACTCATGCACTTCATCATACAAGCCTAGGGACTAAATCGTAAATAATGTGAAAGGTTAGGGGCAAAATGATCATTTTGTCTTGGGGTGCAATTTAGACTCGAAAAGAATAATGTGAGGTATTAATGATTCATTTTTATTGTTATAGACCCCGAGGAACAAATTCCGGAGGTCGATCGAAGAAAACTAAATGTTTCGAAATAACTGAAATGCGAAATCGAAACGAGTAGCAGGTAAGTTCGAATTACTTAAAGTAAACTCATAATATGCCTATATATATGTTATATGAACGTATGATAATTGTGTATGTGATGATGGCATGAAAATTTATGAAATATGTTAATAATAATGATATCATAATAAATGTCCCACTTGAAGTCAAAAGGGAAATTCGATGGATAAACCATGGCTTACATGACTTGAGATCTTGCATGTGTTGCAGAAAAAGGATTTTCCCCGGAAGGTTAATCCGTTGATCTCAAATATAGAAAGGACCTAGCCCGAACGGGTGTTCCTTGAGTTATCGAGCCTCCCGAAGAAAATGTGTGCATTGTGGATTTAGCCTAGACGGGTAATCTGATTAGGGTCTGAATTTAACCTAGACAGGTAATTCAGATTCGAGCTCATTAAGGGTGTTTGTCGCTATAAGAGATTTAGCCTGGACTCGTTATCTCGACATCACCCTACGAGTTTACATTACGGGGGATTTAGCTTGGACTTGTAATCCCACCGTAAAATGTGATGTTCGCGAGATCGCATACTAGAGATGATCACTCTTATGACTTGACGATAAATGGATAATCCATCGAGATTTCTGAGAAACTCAATGGGATTAAAATGAGATATAAAAATGAAAATGTTGAATGATGAGCTCATCTAAGACAAATTACATGGTGTATTGTTATAGGACTAACTTATCGATTGAGTGCATGTGATAAGGAAACTATTTCATGCTTGTTGGTTTCATTGCCTAATATGGATGCATGCTAATTAACTGGTATGTTTACTTTCCAATTATTTGGGCTAACTAAGCATGTAAATGCTTACCCCTCTCTTTTCCCTGTCTTACAGAGCTCATGGTCTTGCAAAGATTGGGAGATGGTTGGAGAATCAACACACTATCATCTTGTCTAGCTTTGGTATATAGATACTCTTATTTTGTTCAATGGCATGTATAGGGTTTTGTTATTTTGTTATATTGTCATTTGATTATCCAATATGAAGGCTTATAAAAGTATACATATTCACTTGTATATGGCCAGGGGAATTGGCTCATTTTGGTGTAGGTTATGACCTACCAAATTGTGCATGTTATGTTCCAATGTTCTTGTGATGATTAAATATGGTGTGCTGCAATTAATCATATATAATATGACCAAATCATATGGGGTGGTTAGGCCACAATTTGGCAATGAGTTAAGATAACGAGCCAAGCTCAATTGAATTACAAGTTATAGAAATCTTTAATATAAAGGGGATAACCTAGCATGTATGAAAACCGATGAGAAAAGGTTTACATGCAATAAGGTGTATTAAGGTCATTTAAGAGTATAATTAGACAATGTCAAGTGTTATTGAAAACTATAAGTGGATATGCATATTAAAGGGTGACCAAAGGCTTGGAAAATAGCGCAACAAGGTCCACACGGGTAGACACACAGACGTGTGTCTAGGCCGTGTGTGACACACGGATCGCCCTATGGGAGTGTGATATGGTTGTGTGTCCCCTGCACCTAAAAATTTTATGTCTGAATGCATGGTAGTAAACATATAGGTAGAGACACGCCAGTGTGTCTCATCTGTATGGAGGGCACGGCCTAGCACACGGGCGTGTGTCTTGGCTGTGTGCCCCTAAATGCATGCTGACGTCATAAACAAAATGCTTGAGTTTTTAGACACGGGAGACCACATAGGCGTGTCAAGGCCGTGTGAAGGACACGGGCTAGAGACACGGGCGTGTGCTTGGCCGTGTGAAAACCCATATAGGTTCTAAATGAGAAATAAATTCAATAAATTCCACACGGGTAGGGGACACGAGCGTGTCCCAAAACACACGGGCATGTGCATTGCCTCCATACGGGCGTGTGAGGCTTAAACTAGCTAATTTCCCAGGAACTTTCTTAAGTTCTCGATTTGATTCCGGACCGTTCTCAATGTATGTTTTGGGCCTCGTAGGCCCATAATAGGGACACTAAGATGTTGTTTGATTGGGTTCAAATTGGAATGAACTTTTATAAACCGTATTTCTCAAAAATATCCAAGTATGTGTCTGATCAAGCCTCGTCCTGGTCCCGATCTCGAGAATGGGTAAAGGGTGTTACATTTAGTGGTATCAAAGCTACGGTTTAGTCGATTCTAGGATTACCGTAGAGTGCATCGAGTTTAGCTATACATGCCATTATATGAACAATGATTGTGTGACATCTCCAAATTGTTTAATCATTTTTGAATATAGTAAATGTCTTCCAATCAAGCACAAGATGAGTCTGAAGGAGCCGAGAGCCATGCTCCAGCTTCCATACAATGAGCTATTTCTAGTAGTAGTAGAATGCCTATGTCTGAAAGCTAGGAAGAGGCCAGAGCCGCCTTCTTTGACATGATGGATGAGTGATTTAGGGATTATTTGAAGAATCGCCCCAATATACCACAACTTCCCCCGCCCCCTAACTGACCAGAGGAGGAAGTGCCACGAGGTATGGCACCTATAAGAATTGGTAAAGCCCCTGTAGACAAGCTTAGAAAGTATGGGCCTGAAGAATTTAGGGCTAAGATTGATGATGATGCTGAACGAGCCGAATTCTGGCTCGAAAACACTATACAAGTATTGAACGAATTATCGTGCACACCTGAGGAGTGTTTAAAGTGTGTTGTATCCCTCCTAAAGGATACTACATACCACTGGTGGAAGACTGTATCTTCAGTGGTACCAAAGGAAAACGTCACTTAGGGAATTTTTTTCAAGTAGATTTTAAGAAGAAATACATCAGTCAGAGGTTCCTAGACTCGAAGCGAAAGGAGTTCTTCAAACTCAAACAAGAAAATAAGACTGTAGCGGAATACGACAGAGAGTTTGTAAGGCTAAGTCAGTATGCGACTGAATGGGTTCAAACAGAGTCAGAAATGTGTAAACGCTTCGAGGAAGGTTTGAATGAGGAAATCAAGCTGTTGATTGGGATTCTTGAGATATAAGAGTTTGCTGCATTACCTAATCAGGCCAAGAAAGCCGAGGAGCTCAATAATGAAAGAAAGCAAGCTAAGAGAGAAGCTCGAGTTGCGAGCAAGAGATCCAACAGTAAGACGCTCTCATTTCCCACAATTAAATCAATGAGCCAACATGAACGCTCCACTTCATCGGTAGGATATTCGGGTAGAGCGAGAGGCTTCAAACGACGTAATGAGAAGTCTTCCTCCCCGATGGTGACTAGTGTGGGGAGTGTAGATGACTAAAAGCTGAAGTGTAAAAGCTGCAATAAATTTCACTTCGGAGAATGCCGGATGAAGATCGGTTCGTGCTATAGATGTGGTTTTCTTGACCACTTGCCCAGAGCGAATCGATAAAGAGATAGAATTAGCTCCAAATTCAAGTACTCTTGCTCCACGAGGTTGACCTCCAAGATATCCTGGAAGTGCTAGTGGCAGTTGAGTTGTGGCCAAAGACACTGCAAAATCAGAGGCTTGAGCCCTAAAAAAATGTATGCAATACGCACTCGAGAGGAAGCCTCTGCTCCTGACATCATCACGTGTACTTTTTCTCTTTTTAATACTTGTGTTGTTGCCTTAATTGATCCAGGATCGACATATTCATACATTTGAATGAGATTGGTTTCTAGTATAAATATATCCATTGATCCTACAGAATTTATAATCAGAGTATTGAACCCATTAGGCAAGTCAGTCTTGGTCAATAAAGTCTATAAGAATTGTCCCTTAACGATTTAGGGTCATTGTTTTCTGGCTAACCTTATGTTATTGCCATTTGATAGTTTGATGTAATACGTGGCATGGATTGGTTAGCCCTGCATAATGTAATTGTAAATTGTGGTAGCAAGTATATTGAATTAAAGTGCCCAGATGGTGAGATTTTACAGTTGATTCAAGAGAATTGGATACACCGCCGGTTGTAATCACAGCAATTGTTACTCAAAGATATATAAGAAAAGGGTACGAAGCCTACCTTGCTTTTGTACTGAACACTAAGGAAACGGAGTTAAAGATTGAGTCTGTACCAATAGTATCTGAATATCCAGACGTGTTCCCGGAGGAACTACCTGAATTATCTCCTGATAGAGAGATAGAGTTTGGTATTGAACTGGTGCCAGGAACAACTCCTATTTCTATTACTTCGTATAGAATGGCACCAACTGAGTTGAAAGAATTAAAAGCACAGTTGCAAGAACTAACGGATAAAGGTGTTGCAAGGCTGAGCTTTTCGCCTTGGGGTGCTCCCGTATTATTTGTAAAGAAGAAAGATGGTTCAATGAGGCTATGTATAGATTATTGGTAGCTGAATAAGGTAACAATCAAGAATAAGTATCCTTTGCCAAGAATCGATGATTTGTTCGACCAGTTGAGAGGAGCCACTATATTCTATAAGATAGACTTGAGATCCGGCTACTATTAGTTGCGAGTTAAGGAATCGGATGTGCCTAAGATAGCTTTTAGAATGAGGTATGGTCACTATGAATTCCTTTTCATGCCATTTGGGTTAACAAATGCACCGAGCATATTTATGGACCTAATGAATAGGATATTTCGGCCATACTTGGGCAAGTTCATCGTTGTGTTCATTGACGACATTTTCATCTATTCCAAGGATGAGACAAAGCATGCGAAGCATCTAAGAACTGTGTTGCAGACTTTACGGGAAAAACAATTGTATGCTAAGTTTAGCAAGAGTGAATTTTGGCTCCAAGAAGTAGGGTTTGGGGGTTATATTGTTTCGGGTGAGGGCATCTGAGTTGATCCAAGTAAGATCTCTGCCATCTTTGAATAGAAACCGTATAAAAATGTAATCGAGGTTAGAAGCTTTTTGCGCTTAGTCGGTTACTACCGAAGATTTTTGAAAGGATTGTCCATGATAGCGACTCCAATGACGAGGTTTCTACAGAAAGACGTTAAGTTTGAATGGTCAGAAAAGTGTCAGCAGAGTTTTGAGAAGTTGAAGACATTGCTAACAGAAGCTCCAGTTCTAGTATTACCTGAGTCGGGAAAAGAGTTTGTGGTCTACAATGATGCATCCTTAAATGGACTGAATTGTGTACTTATGCAAGATGGTAATGTGATAGCCTATGTTTCGCGGCAGTTGAAGCCACACGAGAGGAATTATCCAATGCACGACTTAGAGCTTGCCGCCATTGTTTTCGCCTTGAAAATTTGGAGGCATTGTTTATATTGTGAGATTTGTCATATATTCAAAACCACAAGAGTTTGAATATTTGATGACTCAAAAAGAATTGAACCTGAGACAGCGGAGATGGTTAGAATTAATTAAAGATTATGAGCTGATCATCGATTATCTTCCGGGAAAGGCGAATGTGGTCGCCGATGCATTAAGCAGAAAATTTTTGTATGCATTAAGGGCCATGAATGCTCGATTGGCGTTGCTTGATGATGGTTCTGTCTTGGCAGAGCTAAGGGCTAGGCTGACATTTCTTTAGGAAATTTATGATGCTCAGACTAATGATAGTGACCTGCAAGCCAAAAGAACTCAATGTGAGGCGGGTATCGAATTATATTTTCAGATTGGTTCTAATGGATGTTTGATGTTCAGAGACAGAGTTTGTGTACCGAGGAATGATGAAATTATTCAGAAAATCTTGCAAGAGGCACATGATAGCTGTTTGTCTATTCATCCAGGAAGTACCAAAATGTACAATGATTTGAAGAAAATGTACTGATGGAATGGCATGAAGAGAGACATCTCCGAATTTATATCGAAATGGTTGATATGTCAGCAAGTCAAAGCTGAACATCAAGTACCTTCAGGTTACTACAGCCTGTAATGGTCCCCGAATGGAAGTGGGACAGAATTACTTTGGACTTCGTGACAGGATTACCATTGAACCCAAAAAAGAAAGATGCTATATGGGTTGTGGTTGATAAGTTGACAAAGTCGGCTCATTTTATTCTGGTAAGGACAGATTATTCACTCGATAAGTTGGCCGACTTGTATATATCTGAGATCATGAGATTACACGGGGTACCACTATCGATTATTTTAGACAGAGACTCGAGATTCACTTCGAGATTCTAGAAGAAGTTACAAGAAGCCTTGGGTACTAGGTTGAGTTTTAGTACAGCTTTTCACCCACAGACTGATGGTCAGTCTGAACGGATGATTCAGATTCTTGAGGATATGTTGCGATGTTGAATCCTTGAATTTTAGGGCAGCTAGGAAAAATACCTGCCATTGGTAGAATTCGCCTACAACAATAGTTTTCAAATGACTTTGAAAATGGCACCTTACTAGGCCTTGTATGGCAGGAAGTTCTGAACTCCATTGTATTGGTCGAAACTGAAGGAGAATCACATTCATGGAGTTGATCTGATCAAAGAAACTGAAGACAAGGTTAAAGTGATACGTGACAGTTTAAAAGCAGCATCAGATAGGCAAAAGTCACATGCTGATTTGAAAAGAAAAGAAATCAAATTTCAATTGAGAGATAGAGTATTCTTGAAAGTATCTCCATGGAAAAAGGTATTGAGATTTGGCCGGAAAGGCAAACTGAGTTCGCAATTTATCGGACCATACGAGATCATTGAAAGAGTTGGACCATTAGCCTATCGTTTGGCATTGCCACCAGAACTGGAATAGATTCATGATGTGTTCCATGTATCTATGTTAAGGCAATATCGATCAGACCCCTCTCATGTGATTTCGCCGACGGAGATTGAAATTAGACCGAACATGACCTACAGTGAAGAACTGGTAAAGATTCTGGTTCGTGAAGTTAAACAGCTGAGAAATAAAGATGTGGCTTTGGTAAGAGTCTTACAGCATTTACATGGTGTAGAAGAGGCTACATGGGAGCCAGAAGAAACCATAAGAAGCCAATATCCGAACCTGTTTACTGGTAAGACTTTCGAGGACAAAAGTCCTTAAAGGGGGGAGAAATGTAACATCCCAAAATAGGGCCTAGTCGGAATAGTGGTTTTGGGACCACAAATCCAATGTTTAAATATTTGTTTTATGATTATTATGAGGTCTAGAATATGAAAATATGCATGTGCTAAAGTTTCATGAAGAAATTCTATGAGTAAAGTGTCCAATTGGAAAATAAGGACCAAAATGAATAAATTGCAAAACTTGGATTCTAGAAGCAATTTGTATGAAATTGCTTTAGATTATTAATTAGAAGTCCTTAAGGAGTAATTTTCCCAATTTCTAAGTTTTTGGACAAAAATAGGTATGTATGGATAAAATTTTAAAGAAATGGCTTAAGGGCATTTTGGTCATTTGGCTAATTAATGAAATAAAATGGGAAAATGAAGGAAAAAATCAACCATTCTTCTCCCTCATCTAGCCTTATTTCTCAAGCCCTCCATAGCTAGGGTTTTCAACATTTTCAAGCTCAATAGTAAGTGCTCCCAAGCCCCGTTTTTATTGTTCTTTGTATTTTTAAAATCCCGGTAGCTTACTCTCTCTATTTCTACCCATATTTTGAGTTAGGGTCCATGTTTGCAAAGTGAACCATGTGTGACATTTTATTCTTTGATGTTTTATGGAGAAATATGAAAGTTGGATGTGTTAAACATATTTTTCTAGGTGATTTTCATGAAAAAACCCTTAAAAGGACCTTTTTGCAAAAGGTGTAAAATATGTGGTAGAAATGTGAAATAATGGAAAATTTTGGGCTTCCATTAGAGGAAAGAACATTCGAATAGGATTGGGTAATGTATAAAACTCATGCACTTCATCATACGAGCCTAGGGACTAAATCGTAAATAATGTGAAAGGTTAGGGGCAAAATGATCATTTTGTCTTGGGGTGAAATTTAGACTCGAAAAGAATAATGTGAGGTATTAATGACTCATTTTTATTGTTATAGACCCCGAGGAACAAATTTTGGAGGTCGATCGAGGAAAACGAAAAGTTTCGAAATAACCGAAACGAGTATCAGGTAAGTTCGAATTACTTAAAGTAAACTCATAATATGCCTATATGTATGTTATATGAATGTATGATAATTGTGTATGTGATGATGGCATGAAAATCTATGAAATATGTTAATAATGATGATATGATAATAAATGTCCCGGTTGAAGTCAAAAGGGAAATTCAATGGATAAACCATGGCTTACATGACTTGAGATCCTACATGTGTTGCAGAAAAAGGATTTGGCCCGGACGAGTAATCCGTTGATCTCAAATATAGAAAAGATCTAGCCCAGACGGGTAATCCGATTAGGGTCTGAATTTAGCCTAGACTGGTAATCCAGATCCGAGCTCATTAAGGGTGTTTGTCAGTGTAAGGGATTTAGCCTGGACTGGTAATCTCGACATCACCCTATGAGTTTACATTGCGGGGGATTTAGCCTGGACTGGTAATCCTACCGTAAGATGTAAGGTTCGCGGGAGCGCGTACTTGAGATGATCGCTCTTATGACTTGACGGTAAATGTATAATCCATCAAGATTTTCGTGAAACTCAACGGGATTAACATGAGATATAAAAATGAAAATGTTGAATGATGAGCTCATCTAAGGCAAATTACATGGTGTATTGTTATGGGACTAACTTTTCAATTGAGTGCATGTGATAGGGAAACTATTTCATGCTTGTTGGTTTTATTGCCTAATATGGATGCATGCTAATTAATCGGTAAGTTTACTTTCCAGTTATTCAGGCTTCCTAAGCATGTAAATGCTTACCCCTCTCTTTTCCCTGTCTTTTAGAGCTCGTGGACTCGCGAAGTTTGGGAGACGGCTTAAGAATCAACACACTATCATCTTGTCTAGCTTTCGTTTATAGATACTCTTATTTTGCTCAATGGCCTGTATAGGGCTTTTGTTATTTTGTTATATGTGTCATTTGAGTAGCCAATATGAAAGGCTTATAAAAGTGTACATATTCACTTGTATATGGCCAAGAGAATAGGCTTATTTTAGTGTAGGTTATGACCTACCAAATTGTACATGTTATGTTCCAATGTTCTTGTGATGATTATTGTGTGTTACAATTTGTCATATATAATATGACCAAATCACATGGGGTGGTTAGGCCACAATTTGGCAATGAGTTAAGATAATGAGCCAAGCTCAATTGAATTACAAGTTATAGAAATCCTTAATATAAACGGGATAACCTAGCATGTATGAAAACCGATGAGATGAGGTTTACATGCAATGAGGTGTATTAAGGTTATTTAAAAGTATAATTAGACAATGCCAAGTTTTATTGAAAACTATAAGTGGATATGCATATTAGAGGGTGACCAAAGGCTTGGAAAATAGCGCAACAAGGTCCACACGGGTAGACACACAGGCGTGTGTCTAGGCCGTGTGTGACACACGGATCGCCCCATGGGCGTGTGATATGGTCGTTTGTCCCCTGCACCTAAAAATTTTAAGTTAGAATGCATGGTAGTAAACACACGGGTAGAGACACAGCCGTGTGTCTCAGCCGTGAGAAGGACACGGCCTAGCATACGGGCGCGTGTCTTAGCAATGTGCCCCTAAATGCATGCAGATTTCATAAACAAAATGCTCGAGTTTTTGGACACGGGCGAACACACGGGCTTGTCAAGGCCATGTGAAGGACACAGGCCAGAGACACGGGCGTGTGCTTGGCTGTGTGAAAACCCCTGTAGGTTTGAAATGAGAAATAAATTCAATAAATTCCACATGGGTAGGGGACACGGGCGTGTGCATTGCCTCCATACGGGCGTGTGAGGCTTCACCTAGCAAATTTTCCAGGAACTTGCTCAAGTTCTTGGTTTGATTCCGAACCGTTCTCAATGTATGTTTTGGGCCTCGTAGGCTGATAATAGGAACACTAAGATGTTGTTTGATTGGGTTCAAAATAGAACAAACTTTTATAAACCATATTTCCTGAGAATATCCGAGTATGTGTAACGCCCCCGTACCCGAGACCGTCACCGGAGTCGAGCACGAGGTGTTAACGGGCTTAATTCATTAATTAAACTGCTCAAACAATTTATTTAAGAATTTCTAAACAAGCTGGCTAACTGCGTCACAATCGCTAAAAAATCAATATCTCGAGTTAAGAAACTTGAAATCCAATTCCGTAAATTTTCCCCAAAAATAGACTCATATATCTACTTACTAAATTTTTTTCTAGAATTTTTGGTCTGGCCAATTAGTACAATTTATTAGTTAAAGTCTCCCATGTTTTAGGGTTCAGCTACTCATAAAACTAAACTCAGTAAGAATTTCATAAAAGCAAGGTAAAAATCCTAATTGTTTTTGTACAATTTATGGTAAATTTTTAAAGTCAGAACAGGGGATTCAGAGATCGCTCTGACCCTATTCCACCAAAACTTAAATGTCTTATAAAATATAACTTATTTACCTGTTTTGTTCCATCTATATGAAAATAAACTCATCAAGCTTGATTCCATAACTTATTCATCATTTAATTTCATTTCTACTATTTCTAGTGATTTTTCAAATTCATGCCACTGCTACTGTCTGATTCTGTTTTGTGGCCAATTTTACCTTTCTAAGGATTTTCATGGTTTAGTTAAGACATACAACATACATGTTATCATATATAAACTTGATTAGCCATTCCAATAGCTAATCATTCTCAAACATTTCTATTCCATCCATGGGCCATAATGTAAGATTATACACACAAAATGATTGGAATGCTATACATGCCATATTTCCAAAAATTACAAGTCACTATACCGTGATTGTCCAGTGATAGTGTGAGCATGCCTTCGACCGTCCCGATCTCCAAATTGACTTGTCAAAACTACAAAGAATGAAAAGGAGGGAGTAAGCATAGATGCTTAGTAAGTCCACATGCAAATAACAAATAACTTAACAAAGCAATTATACCAACCAACATTAGCATAATATCACCAAAACATATATCACATTTCTATATATCATTCATCGTCTTACCATATTATTATTGTCGTATCAAGTCTCAACCCGAGGGTTAAGTACATACCTGTCCAAAGTGCCTATTCCACAAAACTTACCAATACGTCACTTGCATCTTGAGTATTCTTCCGTTTCACTAGAATTTTACCCGTTGAACACATCGGAATATAACTCAGATACATGGAAAGTTTGCACATAAGTGCCACATGTGTAGCCAAGCTACCATGTAACCAGCCCATAAGCGAACTCAGACTCAACTCAACGAGCTCGGGTGTTCGCATCCATAAGTGAACTCAGACTCAACTCAACGAGTTCGGATGCCTAGTTACATCTCACGAACTCGGACTCAACTCAACAAGCTCGGACATTCGCATCCATAAGTGAACTCGAACTCAACTCAATGAGCTCGGATGCCCAAATATCCTAGTCTATTCCTAAGGTTCAACGGGACTTCCCTCGTTCGTACTCCTTTACCATTCTCCTTGGAATACCAATGACGATACTTTGGTAGTCTTTCACATTTTTCACATAATTCATAAAATTTTTGCATGTTGTCCAACAATGACCACAAAGCATAGATTTGCATGATAACAATCATAATATCGTATAAATAGCATTAAATGATTTAAAATAACGATTATATTACAATATTTACATATGAACTTACCTCGATACAAAATTAGAATAGTCGAGCCTATTCCTCGTAAACTTTATTTTTCCCCCGATCTCGACCCAAATCTCTTTTCTCTTGATCTATAATACCAAATTAATTTATTTAATACACACATTCATCAAAAAAGCCCCTAGTACGAACTTTTGCAAAATTACTATTTTGCCCCTAAACTTTCACATATTTACACTTTTTCCCCAAGGCTCGTAAATTAAACCTCATCCTATTTTCCTATGTTTTATGACACGATGATAATTTTTCTCTTCTATAGCAACATCAAATTCACACTCTAACATGTACTTATGAATATTAGGTATTTTTACCGATTATGTCATTTTACTCGTTTTTTACAAAAAATCACTTAGAAAAAGTTGTTTAACACAATCTCAAACTTCATATTCTACCATAAAACATCAAAATTCATACATATCATCCATGGGTAAAATTTTAAATATAAACTCTAGCTCAAAATATTGGTAGAAATAGGTAAACCGAGTTACGAGGATTTCAAAATTGTAAAGAACATTAAAAATGGGCATAGAAATCACTTGCAATCAAGGCTTAAAAGTGTTGAAACCCTAGCTATGGTGGAGAGAAAATTTTGGCAGCAACATATAGAGAAGCTGATCATTTTTGTGTTATTTTTCCCATTTTATTTCATTTAATATCCAAATGACCAAAATACCCTTCCTTACTACACTTTCAAAAATTCCATCCATGTGCAATTTTTGTCCATAGAAATTGGTCAAATTGCTATCTAAGACCTCCTAATTAATATTTCAAAGCAATTTCATACTAGAAACTTCTAGAATGCAAGTTTTACAACTTATTCAATTTAGTCCTTAACTTCAAATTAAGCACTTCATGCATAGAATTTCTTCACGAAATTTTCACACAATCATGCAATCATATCATAGACCTCAAAATAATCATAAAATAATTATTTTTATCTCAAATTTTGTGGTCCCAAAACCACTATTCCGATTAGGCCCTAATTCGGGTTATCACAACTCTCCCCCTTCTAAGGATTTTCGTCCCCGAAAATCTTACCGGTAAACAAGTGTGGGTATTGATTCCTCATAGTTTCCTCGGGCTCCCATGTAGCCTCTTCTACCCCATGTTTTTGCCACAATACCGTCACGAGAGCGATACTTTTATTTCTCTGTTGCTTGACCTCCCGAGCTAAAATTTTAATTGGTTCTTCATTGTAAGTCATATCCGGTTGTAACTCGATTTCTGTTAGTGAAATCACATGTGAAGGATCCGAACGGTATCGACGTAAGATAGATACATGGAATACATCATGAATCTTCTCTAATTCTGGCGGTAATGCTAACCGATACGCTACCGGGCCAATTCTTTCAATTACCTTATACGGTCCGATGAAACATTGACTCAACTTGCCTTTCCGACCGAATCTAAGAACTTTCTTCCACAGAGAAACTTTTAAAAACACTTTATCACCAACTTGAAACTCGATCTCTTTTCGCTTCAAATCTGCGTAAGATTTTTGCCTATTCGAAGCAGCTTTCAAACAGTCTCGAATCACTTTCACTTTTTCTTCTGTTACCTTGATTAAATCAACTCTATAAATCTGGTTTTCTTTGAGTTCAGTCCAATGCAGCGGTGTCTGGCACTTGCGACCATACAACGCTTCAAAAAGGTGCCATTTTCAAACTCGTCTGATAACTGTTATTGTAGGCAAATTCCACCAATGGTGAATACCTTTCCCAACTTCCTTGGAACTCCAACACTCAACATCTGAGCATGTCTTCAAGAATCTGAATTACTCTCTCTGATTGTCTATCAGTCTATGGATGGAAGGCAGTGCTGAAATTTAACTTCGTACCTAATGCTTCTTGCAGCTTTTGCCAAAATCGCGAAGTAAACCTCGGATCTCTATCCGAAATAATCGACAAGGGTACTCTGTGAAGTCTAACAATCTCACTGATATATAATTCAGGGAACTTATCAAGAGAATAATCAGTGCGTATTGGAATAAAATAGGCTGATTTAGTCAATCTGTCGACTATCACCCAGACGGCATCTTTCTTCTTCGGAGTTAACGGTAATCCTGATACAAAATCCATAGTAATTCGATCCCATTTCCATTCGGGAATCATGATAGGCTGAAGTAGACCCGAAGGCACCTGATGTTCAGCTTTACTTGCTGACAAACCAAGCATCACAATACAAACTTGAAAATATCTCTTTTCATTCTGTTCCACCAATACATTTTCTTCAAGTCATTGTACATCTTTGTACTACCCGGATGCATAGATAAACAATCATTGTGTGCTTCGTGCAAGATCCTCCAAATCAAATCATTATTTTTCGGTACACAAATCTGATCTTTAAAAATCAAACAACCATCAGAGTCAATTCTAAAGTCTAATCCTGTATCTGCCTTACATTATTTTCTTTTAGCTTGTAATTCTTTATCACTTCTCTGAGCCTCATAAATCTCTTGTAAAAACATCGATCTTTCCTTCAACTCTGCTAGAATCGAACCATCATTAGATACCATCAACCGAGTATTCATAGCTCTCAAAGCAAATAACGACTTTCTACTCAAGGCATCGACAACCACATTCAATTTTCCCAGATGATAGTCAATCACAAGCTCGTAATCTTTCAATAATTCTAACCATCTCCGCTGTCTCAAATTCAAGTCTTTTTGTGTCATCAAGTATTTGAGACTTTTATGATCTGTATACACTCGACATTTTTCTCCATACAGATAATGTCGCCAAATCTTCAGAGCAAATACTACAACAGCTAGCTCTAAATCATGAGTTGGATAGTTCTTTTCGTGAGATTTTAACTGCCTCGAAGCATAAGCCACAACCTTTCCCTCTTGCATAAGTACACATCCCAAGCCATTTAGCGAGGCATCACTATTCACTACAAACTCTTTACCTGGCTCGGGTTGTACCAATACCGGTGCTTCAGTCAGTAACTTCTTTAATTTCTCAAAATTCTGTTGGCATTCTTCTCTCCACTCAAATTTAACATCATTTTGGAGTAGTCTGGTCATAGGAGTAGCAATCATAGAGAATCTATTTACAAATCGTCGGCAATAGTCAGCCAAACCCAAGAAACTTCTGACCTCAGTCACGTTCTACGGCAGCTTCCACTCAACAATAGCTGAAATCTTACTAGGATCAACCTATATACTATCACCTAAAACAATATAACCTAAAAATCCAACTTCTCGAAGCCAAAACTCACTTTTACTAAACTTGGAATAGAACTGTTTATCTCTCAAAATTTGCAAGACTATCCTCAAGTGCTCAGCATGTTTTGCCTCGTTCTTCGAATAAATCAAGATATCGTCAATAAATACCACAAGAAACTTGTCCAAATATGGTCGAAATATTCGATTCATCAAATCCATAAACACAGCAGGAGCATTTGTCAACCTGAATGGCATAACTAAGAATTCATAATGGCCGTACCTTGTTCTTAAAGCAATTTTAGGCACATTTGATTCTTTCACCCGCAACTGGTAGTACCCACACCTCAAATCAATCTTTGAAACCATGTTCTTCCTTTCAACTGATCGAACAAGTCGTTAATTCTCGACAACGGATACTTGTTCTTAACTGTCACCTTATTCAATTACCGATAATCCACACATAATCTCATAGAACCATCCTTCTTTTTCAAAAATAATACGGGAGCACCATAAGGCGAGAAACTCTGTCTCACAAAGCCTTTATCTGTCAATTCTTGCAACTGTGTCTTTAATACTTTCAACTCTGTTGGTGCCATTCTATACGGAGCAATCGAGATCAGAGTCGTTCCCGGTATCAACTCAATACCAAATTCTACTTCTCTGACAGGAGGCAAACCCAGGAACTCTTATGGAAATACATCCACAAATTCACACACAGTCGGTACTGATTCAACTTTCTTCTCAAATTAATTTGTATTCAATACATATGTCAAATAAACTTCATAACCTTTTCTCAAATATCTCTGAGCCGACATCGAAGTAATCACACTAAACAATGCTTCCGATTCGTCTGATTCAACCCGTAGAATTTCACCATTTTCACATTTTAATTCAATAACCTTTTGTTTACAATTCACTATAGCATCATGCAATGTCAACCAATCCATACCCAAAATAACATCAAATTCATCAAACGACAACAACATCAAGTCGGCTGGAAAGTAATGACCCCTAATCATCAAAGGACATTTCTTGCATACTTTATCAACTATGACACATTTGCCTAACGGGT
Source organism: Gossypium hirsutum (assembly GCF_007990345.1). NCBI lineage: Eukaryota > Viridiplantae > Streptophyta > Magnoliopsida > Malvales > Malvaceae > Gossypium > Gossypium hirsutum. The sequence goes on from NC_053429.1 coordinate 41,474,526, forward strand.
TTGATACTATAACCATAAATTCCGTAGACTCAACAGGTATGTTCATATTAGACAGCAATTTCATGCACACAAACGAATGAGTAGAACCAGGGTCGATCAAAGCAATAACATTAATATCATAAAGAGAGAAAGTATCGGTAATCACGTCGGGAGACGAAGAATCTTCACGCGCCCTTATGGTATAAGCTCTAGCCGGAGGTCTAGCTTCAGATTTTGGCGCTGATTCTCTGACTACATTCTTGCTGCTTGCTTTGTTCCCAGCATTTCTCGAAGATTTTCCTCTCGAAACAGTACCACTTGGCTTTGCACTCTGAAATTTTTCTTTCTCGATCTTCTCTGGGCAATCTCTAATAAAATGATCTAGAGACCCATATTGGTAACATTCATTAGTTCTACAAGGACCAAAGTGACTTCTACCACATCGTTGGCACTCGGGTCTAGCAATTCTCAAATTTTCCACACTAGCCACCGAAGTAGTCTGAGATCTGGAACCCACATTTTTCTTCTTACAATCCCCATGTGAATGTCCCGCTGATGCCTGAGAACGAGAATACATATCTCTGGACTTTCTAGACTGCAATGAGAGTGTACTGCTCATCGGTCTTTTCTTCCAATTTCTTATCTCAGCCTCTATCTTTTTCTTCTCTTTAATTAGTTCTTCAGCCTTACAAGCCCGATCAACAAGTACCACAAATTCTTTCAACTCAAGAATACCCACAACTACCTTGATGTCTTCACTAAGTCCATCTTCAAATCGTCTACACATTTTAACCTCTGAAGGGTTATATTCTCGAGCATACTTGCTCAATATAACAAACTCTCTTTCATACTCGGTAACTTTCATGTTGCCTTGCTTCAACTCGAGAAACACTTTACGCTTCTGGTCTACAAATCTTTCACTGATATATTTCTTCCGAAATTCTTCTTGAAAGAATTCCCAAGTCACCTTCTCTTTCGGCACCACTGAAATTAATGTCTTCCACCAATGATAAGCTGACTCCCTCAGCAATGATATAGCACACTTCAAACACTCTTCAGGTGTACAAGATAACTCATCAAATACCCAAATAGAATTTTCAAGCCAAAATTCTGCTTTTTCAGCGTCATCATCAACATTTGCCCTGAATTCCTCGGTCCCTTGCTTACGGATTCGATCAACCGGAGATCTATGGAATTTCATCAGATCCATACCTGAAGGCATCTGGGGTATAGGTTGAGAAATCGGGGATGGTGGGGGAGGTTGTTGAGCAGTCGGGCTCGTACGAATGAACTCTGTATACCAAGCATTCATCATTTGGAGAAAGACTTCCCGAGCCCTTTCTCCTCCTCCTTGGCCAAAAATAAGAGGTCCATTTTCAGTCGGCACCACCCTTTTAGTAGGAGCTGGCATATTGCTCTCTACATCATTAGCCACAGTTGGATCGGGATCCATTTACTATAAAAAAAATCATTTAAAAGGTCAGAAGTCGTCACACTATCACAATATATATATAGCATGGCATGTATAGCAAAACCCGTACATACAACACGTTAGTTCGAGAGCCGGCTAAACCTACTCTGATACCACCAAATGTAACGTCCCCGTACCCGAGACCATTGTCGGAGTCGAGCACGAGGTGTTAACGGACTTAATTCATTAATTAAACAGCTCAAACAGTTTATTTTAGAATTTCCAGACAAGCTGGCTAACTGCGTCACAATCGCTAAAAAATCCATATCTCGAGTTACGAAACTCGAAATTCAATTCTGTAAATTTTTCCTAAAAATAGACTTATATATCTACTTACTAAAGGTTTTCCTAGAATTTTTGGTTCAGCCAATTAGTACAGTTTATTAGTTAAATTCCCCCCTGTTTCAGGGTTCGGCTACTCTGACCCTGTGTATTACAAATCAGATATCTCCCTATATAGAGTTTCAATGACTCTACCATTTTTTCTCATAAAACTAGACTCAATAAGGATTTAATACATTAAGGTAAAACTCCTAATTGTTTTTTTAAAATTTATGGTAAATTTTTAAAGTCAGAACAGGGGATTCAGAGATTGCTCTGACCCTGTTCCACCAAAACTTAAATATCTCATAAAATATAACTCATTTACCTGTTTTGTTCCATCCGTATGAAAATAGACTCATCCAGATTCGATTCCATAACTTATTCATCATTTAATTCCATTTCTACTATTTTTAGTGATTTTTAAAATTCACATCACTGCTGCTTTCTGATGCTGTTTTGTGGCCAATTTTACCTTTCCAAGGATTTTCATGGTTTAGTTAAGACATACAGCATACATGTTACCATATATAAATTGTGTTCTGATTGGTTAAAATATATATTTTAGTAGGTTAGTGGGCCTTTGGAAGGCCCAAACTTAAGTTAAATCTGTGGTAGTCTTCGGAATTTTAATTTTATGAACAGGTGATGCAATTGGCGTTTGGGCTTTTAAGAGTAAAGGGGTAAAAGTGACACAAAAAGAAGTGTGGTGTAGTGGTAAGGTGGCGCCACTTAGGGGACAAGGAAGTGACGTCATAGAGGAAGCAAGAGGTCCAAGGTTCAAGTCTTGGCTCTTGCAATATGTTTTGGTTTTTATTTTCAATAAATCTGAAGCAAGTAGGTGCGCTTTAAAGTTTAATGTGTTGGATTTATGAGACAAATGAGTTGATGGCCTAGTGGTGGTGGCGTGAGTTGGCATGTGAGAGGACTTTGGTTCGAATCTCTTGGCATGCAAAGGTTGATTATTTTGCTATGTTGGGACGGCAAGAGTTGGTGTTGGTTTTAAACTCTGGTGATGGAGGGATCCCACATCAGGAAGCTAACATAAGAGTAGATGGAGAGCTGGCTTTAAATAGAGCAAACCATGAGGAGAGTAGGCATACCCTTCTTGGTTGATCCCTTTCGCTTTGTGACATGCTCGTTTGGGTTGGGCGTCAGCTAAGAGTGTTTGGAGTGCGGATTAACTGCAGTCTCCTAACAGGATTATGGCGTGGGAGATATCGTCATCAATCGTCATCAACCAGGTGTGTAAAGACACCCTCCCTTAGACTGAATTGGTAAAAGCTAAAATACCGAAACGTTGGTATTTTGTGAACTCGCGAGCGTGCGAGCGCTCGTGAGACAGTTGTTAATGAATATGGTGTATTTGGATGATTAGAGTGCAGAGTGTGCATTTCGTGCACAACGGTATTTTTGGGCTTAATGGGCCAAAAATGGGCCAATGGGCCAATAGGCCCACTTTGGTAAAAAGACGAGGTAAGTACTTCTGATTACTTGGTAAACATTAGAATGAGCATGAAACCTTATCAATAGGTAATAATTACTGAAATACCCTTATGCATACAAAATTACGATTTTACCCCTAGGGTTATTTTTTCTGAAAAGCATGATGTTCTATTTCTGTATGCGTATGCCGTGACATATTATTTCTGTTGCATGGGACATGGGTTTATATTAATGGAGGAAGCGTTCTGGCGGCCTCGCTGCAATATGGTGGCCTCTCTACATATATCTATTTTGGTGACTTCGTCACAATATCTGGCAGCCTCGCTGCAATCTGGTGGCTTCGCCACATATATATATATTTGTTCTGGTGGCCTAGTCACAATATCTATATCTTGTGACTTTGTCACAATATCTAGCAGCCTCACTGCAATTTCTGTGGTGTGTAGCGGTTGGGTGGGTCGAGTAGTCTCCCCACATAGTGTAAGGCTGGTACGGGGGTGTTATGGATGGCTCTGGGTTGGGATTTCTGCATTCATGATATATTTGTTCTGTATCTGCTATGGGCCTATAGGTTTCATTCTGATTTCTATACTAGGCCAAGGCCCAGATAAGTTTGACTCTGAGGTTTGATCTGTTTTGGGCTATGGTTGGGTTATGTTACACACTAAGTTTACCAAACTCACCCTTTATTTTCATCTCTGTAGGAAATCCCCAACCATAGTGGGCTTGGAGCTGTGAGGGATTCGGAGTGGCCACATCATCTGCAAAGTTGGTTTTTCTAAGTTAGTTTATTTTTATTATTTTTATATTCTGATTTAATTTTGGGTTTTAAGTTGTAATAAGGCCGCTATTTAAATTTCTTTTTTCCACTATGGTTTTATTTTTTTGATTATATTTATACTATGACGAAACTGTTAGTGTTAGGCTGTGCCGGTTTTCAAAATTAATGAACGTTTTCAAGACTCAACAAGCACAACAAATGGATAGCCTACAGATTAATAAACCGGCTTTTCATTCAACCGCTGTTTTTACAAAGACCACCCCAATCACTTAAACTAGCGAATGCATACTAAGTCGTAAGTCCATGTGACACGTCAGATCTGGCCATAACGTCTGGGCCAGGTTTGGGGTGTTACAAACTTGATTAGCCAATCCAATAGCTAATCATTCTCAAACATTTCTATTCCATTCATGGGCCATATCGTAAGATTATACACACAAAATGATTGGAATGCTATACATGCCATATTTCCAAAAAATACAAGTCATTATGCTGTGATTGTCCAATGATAGTGTGAGCGTGCCTCCGACCGTCCCGATCTCCAAATTGACTTGTCAAAACTACAAAGAATGAAAAGGAGGGAGTAAGCATAGATGCTTAGTAAGTCCACATGCAAATAACAAATAACTTAACAAAGCAATTATACCAACCAACATTAGCATAATATCACCAAAACATATATCACATTTCTATACATCATTCATCGTCTTACCATATTATTGTTTTCGTATCAAGTCTCAACCCGACGGTTAAGTACATACCTGTCCAAAGTGCCCATTCCACAACACTTACCAATACGTCACCTGCATCTTGAGTATTCTTCCATTTCACTAGAATTTTACCCCGTTGAACACATCAGAATATAACTCGGATACATGGAAAGTTTGCACATAAGTGTCACATATGTAGCCAAGCTACCATGTAACCAGCCCATAAGTGAACTCAAACTCAACTCAACGAGCTCGGGTGTTCGCATCCATAAGTGAACTCGGACTCAACTCAACGAGTTCGGATGCCTAGTTATATCTCACGAACTCGAACTCAGCTCAACGAGCTCGGACATTCGCATCCATAAGTGAACTCGGACTCAACTCAACGAGCTCGGATGCCCAAATATCCTAGTCTATTCCTAAGGTTCAATGGGACTTTCCTCATTCGTACTCCTTTACCATTCTCCTTGGAATACCAATGACGATACTTCAGTAGTCTTTCACATTTTTCACATAATTCATAAAATTTTTGCATGTTGTCCAACAATGACCACAAAGCATAGAATTGCATGATAACAATCATAATATCGTATAAATAGCATTAAATGATTTAAAATAACGGTTATATTACAATATTTACCTATGAACTTACCTCGATACAAAATTAGAATAGTCGAGCCTATTCCTCGTAAACTTTATTTTTCCCCCGATCTCGACCCAAATCTCTTTTCTCTTGATCTATAATACCAAATTAATTTATTTAATACACACATTCATCAAAAAAGCCCCTAGTACGAACTTTGGAAAAATTACTATTTTGCCCCTAAACTTTCACATATTTACACTTTTTCCCCAAGGCTCGTAAATTAAACCTTATCCTATTTTCCTATGTTTTATGACACGATGATCATTTTTCTCTTCTATAGCAACATCAAATTCACACTCTAACATGTACTTATGAATATTAGGTATTTTTACCGATTATGTCATTTTACTCGTTTTTTAAGAAAAATCACTTAGAAAAAGTTGTTTAACACAATCTCAAACTTCATATTCTACCATAAAACATCAAAATTCATACATATCATCCATGGGTAAAATTTTAAATATAAACCCTAGCTCAAAATATTGGTAGAAATAGGTAAACCGAGTTACGAGGATTTCAAAATTGTAAAGAACATTAAAAATGGGCATAGAAATCACTTACAATCAAGGCTTAAAAGTGTTGAAACCCTAGCTATGGTGGAGAGCAAAATTTGGCAGCAGCATATAGAGAAGATGATCATTTTTGTGTTATTTTTCCCATTTTATTTCATTTAATATCCAAATGACCAAAATGCCCTTCCTTACTACACTTTCAAACATTCCATCCATGTGCAATTTTTGTTCTTAGAAATTGGTCAAATTGCTATTTAAGACCTCCTAATTAATATTTCAAAGCAATTTCATACTAGAAACTTCTAGAATGCAAGTTTTACAACTTATTCAATTTAGTCCTTAACTTCAAATTAAGCACTTTATGCATAGAATTTCTTCACGAAATTTTTACACAATCATGCAATCATATCATAGACCTCAAAATAATCATAAAATAATTATTTTTATCTCAGATTTTGTGGTCCCGAAACCACTATTCCGATTTAGCCCTAATTCAGGTTATCACAACTCTCCCCCCTTTTAAGGATTTTCGTCCTCGAAAATCTTACCGGTAAACAAGTGCGGGTATTGATTCCTCATAATTTCCTCAGGCTCCCATGTAGCCTCTTCTACCCCATGTTTTTGCCACAATACCTTCCCGAAAGCGATACTTTTATTTCTCAGTTGCTTGACCTCCCGAGCTTAAATTTTAATCGGTTCTTCATTGTAAGTCATATCTGGTTGTAACTCGATTTCTGTCGGTGAAATCACATATGAAAGATCCAAACGATACCGACGTAACATAGATACATGGAATACATCATGAATCTTCTCTAATTCTGGCGGTAATGCTAACCGATACGCTACCGGGCCAATTCTTTCAATTACCTCATACGGTCCGATGAAACGTGGACTCAACTTGCCTTTCCGACCGAATCTAAGAACTTTCTTCCACGGAGACACTTTTAAAAACACTTTATCACCAACTTGAAACTCGATCTCTTTTTGCTTCAAATCTGCGTAAGATTTTTGCCGATCCGAAGCAGCCTTCAAACAGTCTCGAATCACTTTCACTTTTTCTTCAATTTCCTTAATTAAATCAACTCCGTAAATCTGGCTTTCTTTGAGTTCAATCCAATGCAGCGGTGTCCGACACTTGCGACCATACAACGCTTCATAAGGTGCCATTTTCAAACTCGTCTGATAACTGTTATTGTAGGCAAATTCCACCAACGGTAAATACCTTTCCCAACTTCCTTGGAACTCCAACACGCAACATCTGAGCATGTCTTCAAGAATCTGAATTACTCTCTCTGATTGTCCATCAGTCTGTGGATGGAAGGCAGTGCTAAAATTTAACTTCGAACCTAATGCTTCTTGCAGCTTTTGCGAAAATTGCGAAGTAAACCTCGGATCTCTATCCGAAATAATCGACAAGGGTACTCTGTGAAGTCTAACAATCTCACTGGTATATAATTCAGCCAACTTATCAAGAGAATAATCAGTGCGTATCGGAATAAAATGGGCTGATTTAGTCAATCTGTAGACTATCACCCAGACAACATCTTTCTTCTTCAGAGTTAACGGCAATCCTGATACAAATCCATAGTAATTCGATCCCATTTCCATTCGAGAATCATGATAGGCTGAAGTAGACCCGAAGGCACCTGATGTTCAGCTTTTACTTGCTGACAAACCAAGCATCACGATACAAACTCGGAAATATCTCTTTTCATTTCGTTCCACCAATACATTTTCTTCAAGTCATTGTACATCTTTGTACTAACCGGATGCATAGATAAACAATCATTGTGTGCTTCGTGCAAGATCCTCCAAATCAACTTATTATTTATCGGTACACAAATCCGATCTTTAAACATCAGACAACCATTAGAGTCAATTCTGAAGTTTGATCTTCTATCTGCCTCACATTATTTTCTTTTAGCTTGCAATTTTTATCACTTCTCTAAGCTTCATAAATCTCTTGTAAAAACATCGGTCTTGCCTTCAACTCTGCTAGAATCGAACTATCATTAGATACCATCAACCGAGTATTCATAGCTCTCAAAGCAAAGAATGACTTTTTACTCAAGGCATCGACAACCACATTCGCTTTCCCTAGATGATAGTCAATCACAAGCTCGTAATCTTTCAATAATTCTAACCATCTCCGCTGTCTCAAATTCAAGTCTTTTTGTGTCATCAAGCATTTGAGACTTTTATGATCTATATACACTAGGCATTTTTCTCCGTACAGATAATGTCGCCAAATCTTCAAAGTAAATACTGCAGCAGCTAGCTCCAAATCATGAGTTGGATAGTTCTTTTCATGAGATTTTAACTGCCTCGAAGCATAAGCCACAACCTTTCCCTCTTGCATAAGTACACATCCCAAGCCATTTAGAGAGGCATCACTGTACACTACAAACTCTTTACCTAGCTCGGGTTGTACCAACCCGGTGCTTCAGTCAGTAACTTCTTTAATTTCTCAAAACTCTGTTGGCATTCTTCTCTCCACTCAAATTTAACATCCTTTCAGAGTAGTCTGGTCATAGGAGTAGCAATCATAGAGAATCCATTTACAAATCGTCGGTAATAACCAGCCAAACCCAAGAAACTTCTGACCTCAATCACGTTCTTCAGCGGCTTCCACTTAGCAATAGCTGAAATCTTTCTGGGATCAACATGTATACCATCACCTGAAACAATATGACCTAACAATCCAACTTCTCAAAGCCAAAACTCACTTTTATTGAACTTGGCATACAACTGTTTATCTCTCAGAATTTGCAAGACCATCCTCAAGTGCTCAGCATGTTCTACCTCGTTCTTCGAATAAATCAAGATATCGTCAATAAATACCACAAGAAACTTGTCCAAATATGGTCGAAATATTCGATTTATCAAATCCATAAACACAGTAGGAGCATTTGTCAACTCGAATGGCATAACTAAGAATTCATAATGGTCGTACCTTGTTCAAAAAGTAGTTTTATTTATAATGGCCGTACCTTGTTCAAAAAGTAGTTTTAGGCACATCTGATTCTTTTACCCGCAACTGGTAGTACCCAGACCTCAAATTGATCTTTGAAAACCATGTCGCTCCTTTCAACTGATCGAACAAGTTGTCAATTCTCGACAACGGATACTTGTTCTTGACTGTCACCTTATTCAATTACCGATAGTCCACACATAATCTCATAGAACCATCTTTCTTTTTCAAAAATAATACGGGAGCACCCCAAGGCAAGAAACTCGGTCTCACAAAGCCTTTATCTGTCAATTCTTGCAACTGTGTCTTTAATACTTTCAACTCTATTGGTGCCATTCTATACGGAACAATCGAGATCGGAGTCATTCCCGGTATCAACTCAATACCAAATTCTACTTCTCTGACAGGAGGCAAACCCAGCAACTCTTCTTGAAATACATCCATAAATTCACACACAATCGGTATTGATTCAACTTTCTTCTCAGATTCTTTTGTATTCAATGCATATGCCAAATAAGCTTCATAACCTTTTCTTAAATATCTCTGAGCCGAAATCGAAGTAATCACACTAAACAATGCTTCTAATTCATCTGATTCAACCCGCAGAATTTCACCATTTTCACATTTTAATTCAATAACCTTTTGTTTAGAATTCACTATAGCATCATGCAATGTCAACCAATCCATACCCAAAATAACATCAAATTCATCAAACCGCAACAACATCAAGTCGGCTGGAAAGTAATGACCCCTAGTCATCAAAGGACATTTCTTGCATACTTTATCAACTATGACACATTTGCCTAACGGGTTCGATACTTTAACCATAAATTTTGTAAACTCAACAGGTATGTTCATATGAGACACCAATTTCGTGCACACATACGAATGAGTAGAACCAAGGTCAATCAAAGCAATAACATTACTATCATAAAGAGAGAAAGTATCGATAATCACGTCGGGAGATGAAGCATCTTCACGCGCTCTTATGGCATAAGCTCTAGCCGGAGCTTTAGCTTCAGATTTCGACACTAATTCTCTGACTACATTCTTGCTGCTTGCTTCGTTCCCAGCATTTCTCGAAGATCTTCCTCTCGAAACAGTACCACTTGGCTTTGCACTCTGAAATTTTTCTTTCTCGATCCTCTTTGGGCAATCTCTAATAAAATGATCTAGAGACCCACACTAGTAACATTCATTAGTTCTACAAGGACCAAAGTGACTTCTACCACATCGTTGGCACTCGGGTCTAGCAATTCTCAAATTTTCCACACTAGCTACCGAAGTAGTTTGAGATCTGGAACCCACATTTTTCTTCTTACGATCCCTATATAAATGTCCCGCTTATGCCTAAGAACGAGAATACATATCTCTGGATTTTCTAGACTGCAATGGGAGTGTACTGCTCATCATTCTTTTCTTCCAATTTCTTGTCTCAGCCTCTATCTTTTTCTTCTCTTTAATTAGTTCTTCAGCCTTGGAAGCCCGATCAACAAGTACCACAAATTCTTTCAACTCAAGAATGCCCATAAATACCTTGATGTCTTCATTAAGTCCATCTTCAAATCGTCTGCACATTGTAACCTCTGAAGGGATATATTCTCAAGCATACTTGCTCAATATAACGAACTTTCTTTCATACTTGGTAACTGTCATGTTGCCTTACTTCAACTCGAGAAACTCTTTTCGCTTCTGGTCTACAAATCTTTCGCTGATATATTTCTTCCGAAATTCTTCTTGAAGGAATTCCCAAGTCACCTTCTCTTTCGGCACCACTGAAATTAATGTCTTCCACCAATGATAAGCCGAATCCCTCAGCAATGATATAGCACACTTCAAGCACTCTTCAGATGTAGAAGATAACTCATCAAATCCTGAATAGAATTTTCGAGCCAAAATTCTGCTTTTTCAGCGTCATCATCAACATTTGCCCTGAATTCTTCGGCCCCTTGCTTGCGGATTCGGTCAACCAGAGATCTATGGAATTTCATCAGATCCATACCTGAAGGAATCTGGGGTATAGGTTGAGAAATCGGGGGTGGTGGGGGAGGTTGTTGAGCAATCGTGTTCGTACGAATGAACTCTGTATACTAAGCATTCATCATTTGGATAAAGGCTTCTCGAGCCCTTTCTCCTCCTCCTAGGCCAAAAGTAGGAGGTCGATTTTTAGTCGGCACCTCCCTTTTAGAAGGAGCTGGCGCATTGCTCTCTACATCATCAGCCACAATTGGATCGGGATCTATTTACTATAAAAAAATAATTTAAAAGGTCAAAAGTCGTCACACTATCACAATATATATATATAGCATGGCATGTATAGCAAAACCTGTACATACAACACGTTAGTCTGAGAACAGACTAAACCTGCTTTGATACCACCAAATTTAATGCCCCCGTACCCAAGACCGTCGCTGGAGTCAAGCACGAGGTGTTAACGGACTTAATTCATTAATTAAATAGCTCAAACAATTTATTTTAGAATTGCAGACAAGCTGGCTAACTGCGTCATAGTGCCTAAAAAATCCATATCTTGAGTTACGAAACTTGAAATCCAATTCTGTAAATTTTCCCTAAAAATAGACTCATATATCTACTTACTAAATATTTCTCCAGAATTTTTGGTTTGGAAAATTAGTACATTTTATTAGTTAAAGTCTCCCCTGTTTCAGGGTTCAGCTACTCTGACCCCTGTGTATTACGACTCAGATATCTCCCTGTACAGAGTTTCAATGACTATGCCGTTTCTTTCTCATAAAACTAAACTCAATAAGGATTTCATAAATGTAAGGTAAAACTCCTAATTGTTTTTTTACAGTTTATGGTAAATTTTTAAATTCAAAATAGGGGATATAGAGATTGCTCTGACCCTATTCCACCAAAACTTAAATACCTCATAAAATATAACTCATTTACCTGTTTTGTTCCATCCATATGAAAAGAGACTCATCAAGATTCGATTCCATAACTTATTCATCATTTAATCCATTTCTACTATTTTTAGTGATTTTTCAAATTCACGTCACTGCTGCTGTCTGATTCTGTTTTGTGGCCAATTTTACCTTTCCAAGGATTTTCATGGTTTAGTTAAGACATACAACATACATGTTATCGTATATAAACTTGATTAACCATTCCAATACCTAATCATTCTCAAACATTTCTATTCTATCCATGGGCCATATCGTAAGATTATACACACAAAATGATTGGAATGCTACACATGCCATATTTCCAAAAATTACAAGCCATTATGTCGTAATTGTCCAGTGATAGTGTGAGCGTGCCTCCGACCGTCCCGATCTCCAAATTGACTTGTCAAAACTACAAAGAATGAAAAGGAGGGAGTAAGCATAGATGCTTAGTAAGTCCACATGCAAATAACAAATAACTTAACAAAGCAATTATACCAACCAACATTAGCATAATATCACCAAAACATATATCACATTTCTATACATCATTTATCGTCTTACCATATTATTATTGTCGTATCAAGTCTCAACCCGAGGGTTAAGTATATACCTGTCCAAAGTGTCCATTCCTCAACACTTACCAATACGTCACTTGCATCTTGAGTATTCTTCCATTTCACTAGAATTTTACCCGTTGAACACATCGGAATATAACTTGGATACATGGAAAGTTTGCACATAAGTGCCACATATGTAGCCAAGCTACCATGTAACCCGACCATAAGCGAACTCGGACTCAACTCAATGAGCTCGGGCATTCGCATCCATAAGTGAACTCAGACTCAACTCAACGAGTTCAGATGCCTAGTTACATCTCACGAACTCAGACTCAACTCAACGAGCTTGGACATTCGCATCCATAAGTGAACTCAGACTCAACTCAACGAGCTCGGATGCCCAAATATCCTATTCTATTCCTAAGGTTCAACGGGACTTTCCTCATTCGTACTCCTTTACCATTCTCCTTGGAATACCAATGACGATACTTCGGTAGTCTTTCACATTTTTCACATAATTCATAAAATTTTTGCATGTTGTCCAACAATGACCACAAAGCATAGAATTGGATGATAACAATCATAATATCGTATAAATAGCTTTAAATGATTTAAAATAACGGTTATATTACAATATTTACGTATGAACTTACCTCGATACAAAATTAGAATAGTCGAGCCTATTCCTCGTAAACTTTATTTTTCCCCCGATCTCGACTCGAATCTCTTTTCTCTTGATCTATAATATCAAATTAATTTATTTAATACACACATTCATCAAAACAGCCCCTTGTACGAACTTTGGCAAAATTACTATTTTGCCCCTAAACTTTCACATATTTACACTTTTTCCCCAAGGCTCGTAAATTAAACCTCATCCTATTTTCTTATGTTTTATGACATGCTGATCATTTTTCTCTTCTATAGCAACATCAAATTCACACTCTAACATGTACTTATGAATATTAGGTATTTTTACCGATTATGTCATTTTACTCGTTTTTTACGAAAAATCACTTAGAAAAAGTTGTTTAACACAATCTCAAACTTCATATTCTACCATAAAACATCAAATTTGTACATACAATTCATGGGTAAAATTTTAAATATAAACTCTAGCTCAAAATATTGGTAGACATAGGTAAACCGAGCTACGAGGATTTCAAAATTGTAAAGAACATTAAAAACGGGCATAGAAATCACTGACAATCAAGGCTTAAAAGTATTGAAACCCTAGCTATGGTGGAGAGCAAAATTTGGCAGCAACTTATGGAGAAGATGATCATTTTTGTGTTATTTTTCCCATTTTATTTCATTTAATATCCAAATGACCGAAGATGATCATTTTTGTGTTATTTTTCCCATTTTATTTTATTTAATATCCAAATGACCAAAATGCCATTCCTTGCTACACTTTCAAAAATTCCATCCATGTCCAATTTTTGTCCATAAACTTAGAAATTGGTCAAATTTCTATTTAACACCTCCTAATTAATATTTCAAAGCAATTTCATACTAGAAACTTCTAGAATGCAAGTTTTGCAATTTATTCAATTTAGTCTTTAACTTCAAATTAAGCACTTTATGCATAGAATTTCTTCACGAAATTTTCACACAATCATGCAATCATATCATAGACCTCAAAATAATCATAAAATAATTATTTCTATCTTGGATTTTGTGGTCCCAAAACTACTATTCCGATTAGGCCCTAATTCGGGTTATCACAGTATGTGTCTTGTAATGCCTCATGCCTGGTCCCGGTCTTGGGAATGAGTAAGGGGTGTTACACGCCCTTTGCAGGTTTTTTCCTTGGCCTCTCCCTTTTTCCTTTTCTTTTTAGGTGAAATATCTCTTGATTGAATCCGAATTCACAAGGTTGGGCAAATCCCTGCTATCCATCTCTGTCAAAATCAGTGCTCCTCTAGAAAATGTTTCTTTACCACATAAGGTCCTTTCTAATTCAGCATCCATTTTCCTTTGAAGTCTTTTTATATAGGAAGTATCTTTTTCAACATCGTGTCCCTCTCGTTGAATTCTTTGGGGCGGACCTTTTTGTCATAAGGTCGCATCATTCATTTTTGGTACATTGACCATGACGAATAACTTTCAGCCTACTTTCTTCGATCAAATTCAACTGATCATATCTAGATTAGATCAATTCTTCTTCATCTAATGTCAATTCTGATAAACTCAGAGAGAAGGAAACTCAACTTCAACGGGCAAGTCTGCCTCTATTCCATAAACCAATGAAAAAAGTGTTGCCCCGGTGGAGGTTCTGACAGATGTTCGATAAACATAGAGGGCAAATGGTAATTTCTCATGCCAATCTTTATATGTCTCTGTCATTTTCCCCACGATCTTCTTAATATTCTTATTGGTTGCCTCCACTGCACCATTTATTTTTGGGCGATATGGTGACAAGTTGTGATGTTTGATCTTGAATTGACTGTAAACCTCTGCTATCATGTTGTTGTTTAGGTTCAATGCATTGTCAGGTATGATCCTTTCTGGCATTTCATACCGACGTTTAATCTCTTTCCTCAAAAATTTGCTAACTGTCGATTTCGTGATGTTAGCATAACAAACGGCTTTTACCCACTTGGTGAAGTAATCAATGACCACAAAGATGAATCGATGTCTATTGCAAGCCTTTGGCAGATCGGCCCAATGACATTCATGCCTCATATAGAGAAAGGTTATGGAGAAGTCATAACATGAAGAGGTGAAAAAGGCACATGAATTTTGTCCCCATAAATTTGGCATTTATGACACCTCTTGGCATAATTGACACAATCCCATTCCATAGTGGACCAATAATATTTGAATTTCATGATTTGCCTAGCCACTATGAAACCATTGGCATGTGTTCCGCAAATGCCCTCCAAGATTTTCTTGGCATCGAAAGTGTCCACATATCTTAGTAACACCTAATCCTTCTTTCTTTTGTATAAGATCTTTTCATCTAGAACATACTCATTAGCCAGCCTTCTTAGCATCCTTTTATCATTCTCGATTGCTTGTTCAAGGTACTTACAGTTCTTTACAAATTGCAATATGTCATGGTACCAAAGGTGATCATCCCATTCTTCCTCCTCGATATTGTAACAATGAGCTGGAGCGTCATAGATGCCCATCTAGACGGGTTTTACATCCTCTTGTTTGTTCACTTTGATCATGGAGGTTAAGGTAGCCAAGGCATCGGCCATATTATTTTCATCTTACGGAGGTAGCAGAATGTGATGTAATCAAACTCCTTAATTAACTCAAGAATCAGTTTTCGATAATCAATCAATTTGAAGTCTCTTGTCTCCCATTCGTGATGCATCGTTGAGAGCACCAAAAATATCCTATTCCCTATAAAATAATGAAAAATAATAGTAAAGGGGAAGTAGGGTCGAATCCTCAAGGATTGGATTATACAAATACTTGTTTCTTGAAATCCTGGGCAGAATCGTGCCCAAGAAAACCTGCGTGGCAGAAAAAAATCAAAATAACAGAATTAAAGATTTAATTTGGAAAAGAATGAAAAACAGAATCCAAAGTTGACTGAAATTGTGATTACGAAAATAATAAAAATAATAAAGAGAGTTAAAGGAAAAGAAATTCTTATTGGTAGATTCCAGCCTCCAGTTGTCTCATTCCGCCTTGGGTTCAATCCTTGGCTTTTAAATGACCCTTCTCAACTCAAGTAAGCCAGTTATAGTAGAAGAGGACGCCTACGACCACCATATCCAAATATTAGACTTACGATTTTTAGGGAACCTGACTCTAGCCAGTAATCTATGCTAAATCAATGCTTCTCAATGGCGAATCCCACGCCATTTTGTCTCTTTGGCTCGCCAACCTCTGACGCAGTAAGTTAACGAACCGACTATGCAATCCTTCCAAAACATACAAAGCGGTCGCCTTTGCATATGCTGAAAAGCTTACTTCTTAAGGGCCATCGACGGAAGCGTCAGCCCGTAGTGCGGAGAAACGATGAATACTTGGCGAGAAGGCTAAGTACGGATTCTAGGCCTCAGGAACCCTTTTTGGGGAATATTGACAACTTTCAGCTAGATAGGTTTTAGTGGCTCATGATAATGGTGGAAAAGAAAAGAAATATAAAAAGGGAAAAGGAAATTTTATTGAAAGAAAATATGAAGAAACAAAAGCCTAGACTTTCAGGTGGAGAGTGTTCACAGAAAAAGATGAACCCAAATAGAGTCACTTCACCCCCTATTTATAGTAATAGGGGGATAGTCTAATTTAACTTAAATTCTAAAAAGATAAATACATTTAATTAAAGATAAATAGAGATAATTAAAATAAAATCCTAAAATTTAAATAATCCTAATAATTATCCTAATATAAATTATCCTAATATAAATAAAATGGAGTCTTATAGAATAAAATCTCTTCTTTTTGCGTTTTTAGTCCTTGTGTCTTCCATGCTTGCACTTTTGGCACAATCTTTTTCCTGTGTCGCATATCAGCCCATTGTGTCTCCAAATTCGCACTTTTGTCCATTAATTTTGCTTTTTTTAGTCCCTAATCGATAAAAAGACATAAATAGCTCAAATTAGTAGGATCAAGCCCAGAATAATCACATGATTAATACATAAAAATATGTTATTCTAGAGCATTATCAAATTCCCCCCTACTTAGCCCATGCTTGCCCTCAAGTATGGTTCCTTTCCACTGTGAAAATTAAATCCTGCCATGAAAGAAATACTACTCCAAAGTTTTATAAAAATTAGTGAAAATGCATACGAAAAATAAAGAGAACCTTTAGCTTGATTTAAGTAAAATTGAAAAAGTGTTCCAATTAACACACATAAAATTAAGATCGACTTGGATTATTTCATGAAAATTAGGTAATTTACCAAACCTATCAAGACACCCTATTCGTTTTTACCTTTGGTCCTCACATTTTATTAATATGACTTTTTTTATTTTTTTTATAGAATTTTGATTTAATTTATTTATTTTTACTTAGGAATATATTGAACCTTTTGACGTGAAGAGAGATAACAGCCAAGCACCCCACCCTAGTTACTCAGCGCAACATACTCCTAATTTTTATTTTTTCCTAAAAACATATCGAACCTTTTGACGCGAAGAGAGATGACAACCAAGCACCTCACCCCGGTTACTCAGCCCAACACATTCTTAGAAATTAATTCCAGTTAGCGGAGTTTTACCTAACACGTTACACAACCTTTTGACGTGAAATAGGATGACAACCCAAGCACCCTACCCCGGTTACTCAGCTAGTCACGTCTTAAGCTGCACTCATAACCACGGAAACATTATTATTATTAAACGAAATTTTAATTTTGGAGGACTTAGAAAAAACAAACAAGTGTCAAAAATAAGTTTCAATAACCACCTTAATAGTCATGAACATATTTTAAGCATGCAATTATATTAAGTGTCCTCTTGTATTTGACTTAATCAAATTTACCAAAATCAAGTTAGGGTTAACTCCATTAATCATAATTATTTAAACTAAAAGAAATAAAACAGTGGAGATAAAATCTATCAAGCAAAATCATAATTAACTCAGTAGATAAGACTCATGCATGTGGGTCAAACAGTGGGCAAGTCGTGGTCAAATTCTTGGGCAAGAAAAGAGGCAAAATATGCTTAAAAAAATTATATGGGCAGCAACAACCAAATCAGCAGCTAAAATGACGGAAATAATGAGGAATGCCTCCCCCTACTTAAAACACATAGTCCTCGATGTGGAATAAATAAAATAGGAGAAAAAGGTGTAGAGGAACTCCCCATGTTATTACTGTCATTTGCGTATGATGGCAATGACATCCTCTAGTTGCTGGCCAAAAGTATCGAGTAGGGGCTGTTTGGCTGCAGATTTGTCATTCCTCCTTTCTTCCTATCTTCGTTTCGATTTACCTAGAAGAAGAGAATTTTATTAATATTTGAAAATAATAACTAATAAAATAATAAGATAAAATAAATAAAAATAAAAATTGGGTTGCCTCCCAAAAAGCGCTTGTTTAACATCGCTAGCTTGACGCCTCAACTAGTATTGGGGCTGTTCCAGCTGAATTCTTTCGTTCGTATGGGTTTGGAAATTCTCCTTTTTTATCACATCCACTATATTTGGGTTTAATTGTCCTTGCGCCTCTTTCATAGGTTTCATATTTTCCTTCAAGGGGTTGATCCCTTTTAAGTCAGCAATGGTCTCATCATTCTCTAAAAATGTGCATTTGAGATGCTCGAGAAGTGGTTTTAATTTCAGATCTGGTACCTGCACAACAAAAGGTAGAAGTTTACTATTCATGGGAGCCAATAATTTATTAACATATTCAAAATCATTAAACATCATTTTAGATTTATCTCCATAAGATGACTCAAAAGTTTTTTCTACTGATGAGTCAATTATGTCGACACGGTTTATGTCCAAGACTTCACTTGGGTGGCTAATAGTGCCATAAACATTAAACTTCACGATCTCCCCGTCAAACTCCATCGTAAGGGTTCCGCTTTGTACGTCAATCTTAGTATTTGCAGTACTAAGGAAAGGTCACCCCAACAAGATGTCTGAAGACCCAGGAGCGTTATCCTCCTCCATTTTTATCACATAGAAATCTACAGGGAAGATAAGCCCATTAACTTTGACTAATACGTCCTCCAGGACTCCTTCGGGGTGTACAACAGACCTATCTGCCAACTGAATTATAACACCTGTTTTCGTCAGAAAACCCGCGTTAAGTGATTCATAAATAGAATAAGGCATAACATTTATGGAGGCCCCTAAATCACACATAGCCTTCTTAATTCCTAAATGACCTATTTTGCAAGGTATTGCAAACATGCCCCTATCTTTACATTTCGCTGGCATTTTCCGCTGTAACACTGCAGATACATTTTCACCAACACTTATCTTTTCATTACCTATTAATTTTTGTTTGTTGGTGCAAAGCTCTTTGAGGAACTTGGCATACCGCGGAATCTGTCTGATGGTATCTAACAGTGGTAAATTGATCTCGACATTCCTGAATGTTTCGAGGATCTCCTTGTCTTCCTTACTTTTTTGACACTAGTTTAATCGTCCTGGGAATGGAGGTTGAATTTTCGGCAGTGGAGGCTTCACTCAGACCTGTTCGTCGTCTTCGCGTTTTTCCTGGGTGATTTCTTGGCCAAGATTCCTATCAAGAATTGGTTCTAGTACCTTTCCACTTCGCAACATCACTATATTTGCGTGTTGTCTTGGATTAGGTTCTGTTTGTGATGGAAGCTTCCCTTGAGAGTTCAATTTCTCAATTGATATGGTCAATTCTCTTATAGATGTCTCGATTTTCTGTTGAAAATCAAGCATATTAGCTGTTAATTTATTAACCAATGTTTCTAGAGAATTACCTGAATCTTGTGGCTGCTGTGGAACCCGATTTTGGTATGGCTGGTTATATCGTGGATTGGCCCCATAACTTAAGTTAGGGTGGTCCCTCCATCTTGGGTTTTACGTGTTAGCGTAAGGGTCGTATCGCCTTTGTGGTGGCCCAGGAAAATTTCCCGCAGCATCTAAATGAGCCATAGTATCATCATTCAAACTGGGACATGCATCAGTTGTATGTTCAGGGGTAGCACATATTTCACATAACCGAGCTGTTTTTGCTTTTTCTGCAACAAGAGAATTCAAAATATTAGCAATTCTATCAACTTTATCTTCTAAGGTTGGATTACTTAGCTGATGAACCCTTCTAGGGGGTTCAGGATTGGCTCGAAATTGCTGAGAATTTGCAACCATTGTGGAGATTAAGTCTCTTGCTTGTTGTGGAGTCATGTTGACCAACGCTCCTCCACTCGCGGCATCTACCATATTCATATCCATGGGTTTCAAGCCTTCATAAAAGTACGGGAGCAAAGACTGTTCCGTTATACCGTGTTGTGGGCAACTTGCACACAACTTCTTAAATAGCTCCCAGTAGTCGTACAATGACTCTGTGTCTTTTTGCCTTATTCCCATGATTTCTCTTCTTAACTCGGCTGCACACGACATTGGGAAAAACCTGTTAAGAAATAAGCGAGATAGATCAGCCCAAGTTGTAATGAATCCAGGAGGTAAATAAAACAACCATTCCCTAGTTGAATCTGCTAGGGAAAAAGGGAAAGCGTGCAATTTAATTTGATCCTCAGTTAAACAACCATTCCCTAGTTGAATCTGCTAGGGAAAAAGGGAAAGCGCGCAATTTAATTTGATCCTCAATTACCCCCTGGGGTTTCATACTAAGGCAAACCATATGGAATTCTTTCAAATGCTTATGGGGTTTTTCATTCTGTAACCCCCGAAAAGTTGGTAGTAGCTGGATCAAGCCTGATTTTAATTTAAAATCAGTATCCATAGAAGGATACGCGATGCATAGTGGCAGTTGTTCTGTCGGCACTTCGGCCAGTTGCCGAATTGTCTGAGCTAGAGGTTGAGGTGCTAAATTAGGGTTTTCGTCAACCCTAGTGTTAAGCACTTCTTCAGAGGAATCGACTTCTACTTTTTTCCCTTTAAAAGTTTGAGTAGGGTTTTCGTTAACCCTAGACTCTGCTTCGTTGTCGATTCTGATTTTTGGAGGTGGATTACTTTGAGTCCCAACCACCGCTGACTGTTTTTTCTTTAGCTTTGTTTCCTTGCGATTAGCTCTTGCAGTCTTTTCAATCTCTGAATCAGACGCAAGAGTTCCTGGAGCAGATTTGGTCATAAAAAACAAAAAACAAGATTAGTACGTTACCGATACCCGGCAACGGTGCCAAAATTTGATGCGTCGTTGAGAGCACCAAAAATATCCTATTCCCTATAAAATAATGAAAAAGAACAGTAAAGGGGAAGTAGGGTCGAATCCTCAGGGATTGGATTATACGAATGCTTGTTTCTCGAAATCCTGGGCAGAATCGTGCCCAAGAAAAAAATAAAAATAACAAAATTAAAGATTTAATTTGGAAAAGAATGAAAAACAGAATCTAAAGTTGACTGAAATTGTGATTACGGAAATAATAAAAATAATAAAGAGAGTTAAAGGAAAAGAAATTCTTATTGGTAGATTCCAGCCTCCAGTTGTCTCATTCCGCCTTGGGTTCGATCCTTGGCTTTTAAATGACCCTTCTCAACTCAAGTAAGCCAGTTATAGTAGAAGAGGATGCTTACGACCACCAGCTCCAAAGATTAGACTTACGATTTTTAGGGAACCTGACTCTAACCAGTAATCTATGCTAGATCAGCGCTTCTCCATGGCGAATCCCACGCCATTTTGTCTCTTTGGCTCGCCAACCTCTGACGCAGTAAGTTAACGAACCGACTATGCAATCCTTCCAAAACATACAAAGCGGCCGCCTTTGCATATGCTGAAAAGCTTACTTCTTAAAGGCCATCGACAGAAGCGTCAGCCCGTAGTGCGGAGAAACGATGAATACTTGGCGAGAAGGCTAGGTACGGATTCTAGGCCTCAGGAACCCTTTTTGGGGAATATTGACAACTTTCGGCTAGATAGGTTTTAGTGGCTCATGATAATGGTGGAAAAGAAAATAAATATAAAAAGGGAAAAGGGAATTTTATTGAAAGAAAATATGAAGAAACAAAAGCCTAGACTTTCAGGTGGAGAGTGTTCATAGAAAAAGATGAACCCAAATAGAGTCACTTCACCCCCTATTTATAGTGCTAGGGAGATAAACTAATTTAACTTAAATTCTAAAAAGATAAATACATTTAATTAAAGATAAATAGAGATAATTAAAATAAAATCCTAAGATTTAAATAATCCTAATAATTATCCTAATATAAATTATCCTAATATAAATAAAATGGAGTCTTATAGAATAAAATCTCTTCTTTTTGTGTTTTTAGTCCTTGTGTCTTCCATGCTTGCACTTTTGGCACAATCTTTTTCCTGTGTTGCATATCAGCCCATTGTGTCTCCAAATTCGCACTTTTTTCCATTAATTTTGCTTTTGCCTCCAAATCAAACCCTAATAGATAAAAAGACATAAATAGCTCAAATTAGTAGGATCAAGCCCAGAATAAACACATGATTAATACATAAAAATACGTTATTCTATAGCATCATCAATTCACCTCTGAGTTGATAGATTACTAGTGTAGAGTCCCCATATATTTCCAACACTTTGATCTTACATTCTATAGCCGCACGAGTACCCATGATACAAGCTTTGTATTCCACCATGTTATTTTTGCAATCAAAATCAAATTTACTGCTAAAAGGATAGTGATCTTCGTTTAGAGATACCAAGACTGCCCCAACTCCGTTACCCATGTCGTTTAAGGTGCCATCAAAATTTAGTTTTTAGGGATATTCTCTTAGAGCAGCTTCTTCAGTGGTTGCAACATACATCATATATTCATTCAAGAAATCAAAATTTAAATGCCTGTAATCCTCTAGAGCTCTACTAGCTAGGAAATCTACTATTGCACTCCCCTTTACTACCTTCTGGTTTACATAGATTATATCAAATTCAGATAGCAACATTTGTCATCGAGCCACTCTTCCATTCAATGCTGTCAACTCCATCACGAACTTTAGGATCCATTTTTGAAATGAGCCAAGCCGTATGATACAATATATATTGTTTTAGCCTCTGGGTGGTCCAGACCAGGGCGCAACCCAACTTCTCGATTGGCGAATATCTTGTCTCGTATTTTGTGAACTTCTTGATGAGGTAATAGATTTCTCTTTATTTCCTCCCCGACTTATCATGTTGGCCTAGTACACATCCCATAGAGTTTTCAAATACTGCCAAGTATAGTATCAATGGTTTATCTGGGTTAGGTGGCATCAGCACTAGGGCATTAGACAAGTAATGTTCAACATTGTTGAAGGTGTTCTGGCATTTCTCATCCCATACACCTAGATTATATTTCTTAAGGAGACGAAATATAAGGTCACATTTCTCGGTTAGTTGTAAAATGAATCGGATAATGTAATTTAATATCCCTAAGAAACCCTCGAACTTCTTTTTGGGTATGCAGCAATGGTAAATCTTGTATGGCCTTGACTTTATCTGGGTCAATCTCAATCCCTTTCTCACTGGCTACAAATCCCAATAATTTACCCGATGTGACCCCAAAAGTACATTTTGTTGGTTCAACTTTAGTTGGAATTTCCTCAACCTTAAAAACATTTCCTCAATCTCTTTTAGAGATTTAGCGATCATATCATCGATATAAACCTCAATTTCTTTGTGCATTATATCATGAAACAAAGTCACCATGTATATTTGATATGTTGCTCCCACATTTTTCAGTCCAAACGACATCACTTTATAACAAAACATTCCTCACATTGTTACGAATGTGGTCTTCTCCATATATTCCAAATGCATCTTTATCTGGTTATATCCAGAGAAACCATCCATGAAAGAGAATAGTGAATAATCTACCATGATGTAGACTAAAGTATCGATGTAGGGAAACAAGAAATTATCCTTCGAGATGGCCTTATTTAAATCCCTGTAATATACACACATTTGCAGTTTCCCATCTTCTCAGGGATGGGGACTATATTGGCTACCCACTCCCAATATTTTACCAGTTGTAGGAAACTAGCGTTGAACTATTTTTTGACCTCTTCCTTTATCTTCAACAGTACGTTAGGCCTCATCCTTGGAAGTTTCTACTGAATCGGCTTGCATTCTTCCTTTATAGGAAGCTTGTGTACCACGACATCATTACTTAAACTAGCCATGTCTTCATAGGACCATGAGAAGAAATCTTTGAATTCTTGGAGTAACTCAACGAGATCTCGCCTTGTTTCTATAGTGATGCAAGTTTTGATTTTCACCTCTTTATTTTCTTGTTCATCTCTTAAGCTCACAATTTCCACCGATCCTTTGTGAGGTAAGAACTATTTCTTATCTTGCTCTACCATTCTTAGCAAATCAGGAGAAAATTTACGATTTTTATCATCTTCGAAGTCCTAAGGTTCTTCTAAATACATATCCTATTTAAAAGGAGACTTTGAGTCAGCAGCAGCGTCACTCATATCATTGATATCCGGAGATCTATTATAGGAACAAAAGGAGACCCAATGAACAAATGAATTTATGAATGATTAATTGTATGGTAAAAGTATGAATGAAATGAAAAAATAATAGAATATTTTTCGAGTGAGACACAAAGATGCATTGTTTTCATTGAAATAAAAATAGTGGACATGCGTCTTTTCACAAAAGGATCCCTATTTCTCCCAAGCTTTAAAGCAACAGGTGTGTTCTGAACATTACTCTGAAATAGTCGTAAAAACTATAGGGATCTCCTCCATAGTCCAGTTGTTCAGAATACTTTCGGGGTGTAGGGACGAATTCTTGTTAGGTTCCCTTCCTCAGTTCCCTTTTCAGACATGGCGTTGACGCTTAAATTTTCCAGCATTCTTCCTACATTCTTGGTTATCTGGTTTTCTTTTTCTACCAATTTTCGTTCAGGATAGATGACTTCTCCTGACATGAATGTTTCAGATATATGGGGAAAGATCATCGGTTCCCACTTGATCTCTTCCCCACTCAGTCGCTCCTTTTTTTCTCCTATTTCTTTTCCCGGTCTTTGCTCTTCTATCTTGCATTTGGCTTGTACCCTAGGCCAAAGCTATCCTGTTTATCTATCAACATTGGTGTATTAACCTTTCTTTGGAGATATTTCCCAAGTCCTCTCCCTAGCAAAGCTCCCTTCCCCACTATCACTTGCAAACCCATCCTTATGGTTTTAGATACTTTTGGTCTAGGGATCTTGCTTCCTTCAGCAATAAAAGTTGCATTGACAAATTCCAATGATCGAAATGAGCATTCTAAAGCATCTTCATCTACCCTTATGTAGGGCACATCATTAGTCACAGATGTAATGATGTCTTCCTTGACATTTATCGTGATAACCAACCTTCTGTCACCAACTTCAACTTTTGATGCAGTGATGACGGTATTGCCCCTGCTAAATGAATCTAAGGCCTTAGTTTTACCATGAGTACTGTAGCAATGTCAGGATTACAGATTCTCGGTATTTTCAAATGTAACTGTTGTAATTTTTGGTTAATTAGTGAATTTTTCATGAAATTTAATGCATGTAATGAAATGCAAAGCTAATAAATGGAAACATTGATTCCAGTTCAATTCCATTAAAACAACTTTACTAGAAAACAAGTTTCATTACATAAAGCAAATACATGTCTGGCCTCGCCTTAACACTCAAAACCTTAACTTTCCCAAGAAGCCAAGCTAATTCTTGGCCCCAATCCAACTCCAATTCATATTTTAGGTTTTAAACGACTAGGGTTTGCAAGTGTGTAGCCACTTCTCATACTTGGTCCAAAGCTTCACTCATAACATGGTCCCTATCTTTGACCTACCCCTCTAGTAGGATGTTACCTTCCTCTTGTTGCCTTCTCTCTAACCATATTCGCACGGCCGCATTGTATTCCACTTTATCAAGAAACCCCTTTTCCATGACAAGCTCTGTATTTAGTAATTGAACACGAATCAGCACCTTTCCTCCAAGATAAAAATGCAATGCAAATACAGCCAAATCAAAACAAAACCAGTTAGCGCATTTTGTATAAAGCTTGAATACAAAGGAAACAATAACAATTAAAATGTTTCTTCTTTGTAATCTATTATGGTAACCGCTAAAGGTTTGACATGGTTCTACCTAGGCCAGGCTCTTAGGGTTCATTACATACGATTTGGTTCTAAAGTAAAGGTAACTGAACCTGTAGGTTCCTTAATCCTCACCTATTATAGGCTCATACAGACCGAATTCAATTCAGAGGAATACATTTCCCTACGACTGCATGGAAGTAAAGACCTCACAAACACATAGGTACGAATGTATCCCGAAAGCGATCCATTATCCTACACGGAGGTGAAGACTTCACGAAGTAATAGCTTCTCACTCCCACTTAAGAAGGGCGAAAGACAATGATTATGTCATGCAATATTCGAAACCTTAAAGAAGAATTGTAACATCCCGAAATAGGGCCTAAATGGAACAGTGGTTATGAAACCACAAATTTGAGGTAGAAAAATTTATTTTATTATTATTTTGAGGTTCATGATATGATTGCATAATTGTGTGAAAATTTCGTGATGAAATTCTATGCATAAAGTGCTTAAGTTGAGATTAGGGACTAAATCGAATAATTTGCAAAACTTGCATTCTAGAAGTTTTTAGTATGAAATTGCTTTGGAATATTAAGTAGGAGGGTTTAAATAAAAATTTGACCAATTTCTAAGTTCATGGACAAAATAGGACATGGATGGAATTTTTGAAAGTTTAATAAGGAAGGGCATTTTGGTCATTTGGATATTAAGGAAATAAAAAGGGAAAAATAACACAAAATTCATCATCTTCTTCATTAGCACGAAATTTCAAGGGTTCTCCATAGCTAGGGTTTGTTTCAAGCTTTCAAGCTCCATAGTAAGTGATTCCAAGCCCATTTTTAATGTTATTTATGTTTTCGAAGTCTCGGTAGCTCGATAAAGGCTTTGCTAGCAATAATTTAAGTTAGGGTTCATATTTGGAAAAATAACCATAGGTGAAAAGTGTTTATTTTGATGTTATATGATAGAATATGAGGTTTTAAATTATGTTAGAAAACTTGTGCTACTCGGTTTTAAGTGAAAACGAGTAAAAGGGCTTAATCGATAAAAATACCTAATAGTCATAAGTACATGTTAGAGCGTGAATTTGACATTGTCATAGAAGGGAAAAATGATCAGCATGTCATAAAACATAAGAAAATAGGATGAAGTTTAAATTACGAGCCTTGGGGAAAAAGTGCAAATATGTGAAAGTTTAGGGGCAAAAATGTAATTTTGCCAAAGTTTGGGTCAAGGACTGTTTTGATAAATGTGAATATTAAATAAGTTAAATTTTCTATTATAGATCAAGAAGAGCGAAATTCAGGAGTAGATCGGGGAAAAGAAAAAGTAAAGGACTAAATTGTAAAGTTTAGTAACATTTTGTATCGAGGTAAGTTTACAGTAAATAAATGCAATATTCTTTTATTTTACATTATTATTGTCAATTTCCAGCATTTATATACTTATTTTCTTTGAATATTTAAAGTTCAATTAAAGGCGAAGTGACAGAGAAAAAGCATTAGGAAGCCCCGTTTGAACCTTAGGAATGTTAGGATATTGGGGTTGACAGGACAGGACAGGACAGGACAGAAATGAGCCATGTAAGTCCATATCAGTTATATGGCTTTGGAGACAGGAATGAGCCATGTAAGCCCATATTATATATATATGGCATTGGAGACAGGAATAATTCATGTAAGTCCATGTCGAAGACATGGCATTGGCAGGATATTGATAGACAGGAACGACCCTAGTATCCTTAGTATTCTGAGTGGTTCAACGGGTCATTGTACACGTTAAATTACAGTGAATTATCAGCAAAAGGGAAGGTAGATTATATTTATGAATAGTGAAAGGTCAGGTAAGAAAGAAGGAAAGTGAGTAAAGAAGAAGGTAGAAAATGAGAAGTAAAGAAAGTTTATGAGGCTAGGTGACATTATGTATAATTATTCATTATGTTGAATGTTGTAATTTATTTGCTTGTAAGCTTACTAAGCCTAGTGCTTCCTCTCTTTATTTTCTTTTTCTTATAGTTTTTATCGAGCCACTCGGGGATCGAAGGAAACGTCGGAGACCCGATCACACTATCGAAGAAATCATATTGGTATAGTTAGACGTTTCGTTTTGTGTATGGCATGTATAGGAACTCGGTTTCTTTTGATATGATATGATCAATGAATGATGTGTAAATACTTGCTAGTGATTAGCTAATAGAGTGGCTGATGATATACATGTTTAATAGTATGTATGATTAAGTAGTACTATCACATGAAAACTAAGAAAAATGCGAAAGTAACTTAAAAATAGATTCAAGTATCAGAAATAATGGGATTTTGAAAAATCACAAGAAATTGTAGAGACATGGGTTGATGGTGAATAATATATGAAATTAAAGCTCGTTGTGTCTATTTTCATATGGAATAAGCAAAACAGGTAAAGGTTTTGTATTTTATAGGGTATCTGAGTTTTGGTGAAATAGGGCCAGAGCGATTTCTGGATCCCCTGTTCCAACTTTAGAAATTCACCATAAATTTTAAAAAAATAATTTGGTGGTTTACTTTATATGGTTAGAATCCTTATTGAATCTAGTTTTAATAGAAACAAACAGTATAGTCATATGATTTTTGTACAGAGAGAAAAGTGGTTCGTAGTAAGTAGAGGCCAGTGCAGTCGAATTCTGAAATAGGGGTAACTTTAACTAATAAACTGTACTAATTGGATAAGTCAAAAATTCTAGAAAAAAATTATTAGATAGATATATGAGTCTAGTTTCAGGAAAAATTTACGAATCTTAATTTTGAGTTTTGAAACTCGAGAAATGAATTTTTAAGAAACCATGACGCAGAAAAATAGTTTATTCTGAAAATTAAAATAAGTGGTTTAGAGTTGTTTAAAAGGTAAGATAAGTTTAGTAATACCTCAAGCTTGACTCCGGTGACGGTTTCGGGCGTGGGGGTGTTACAAGAACTCTTAAACCTCAACAAAAAATAAGACCATATGTCTAAATCACTATGTAACCTGAGATTATTAACAAAGACATTCATACATTTCAACACCAAAACAAGACATGAACGATGAAATGCAAGAAAAGGATTACCAATTTAAACCACATTCTCGATTTTTGACAAAAAGACCAAAAAGTAATGAAATTGTTGCTTGACTGTCTTATGTCCCCAACGGAGTCGTCAAGCTGTCGAAACCTTTTTAAAAATCAACTTTTTATTTAAAAACGAAGATCGAGTCACCACCAATCCTTTTATTAGGTGTGATTGGATCACCTCAGAACTTAATCATTTTAATAAAAGGGGTAGATTTACTAAAATGATAATTTTCAGTCTACAAAATCCAGGAAATGGGTTCGACAGTTGGTTACGTACGAGGAAGGATTAGCACCCTCATAATCCCCAAAATTAGTACACAATTGATTACTTGATGTCTTAGCGTCAAAAATTGAGAATTTGAAAAGAATTTAAAATGCGATCCCCTTTTACATGATGTTATTTGATGACGTCTAAATTAAATTTTATGGAGGAGGCTTTCTTATTTCGGATCGATCAAGACGAAAAGTCATGTCTCGTAAGTTGGGCACAAAATCTCGAATTCTCAAAAATAAGAATGCTCATCGTTTAATTATTACCTAAATCTTATACGTTTTTAATTTTAAAAGGATG
Organism: Gossypium hirsutum; assembly: GCF_007990345.1. Lineage (NCBI taxonomy): Eukaryota > Viridiplantae > Streptophyta > Magnoliopsida > Malvales > Malvaceae > Gossypium > Gossypium hirsutum. The sequence goes on from NC_053429.1 coordinate 41,504,081, forward strand.
TTTGATTATTTTGGTTCAAGGAGAAAGTCCGTAAGTTAGGGGCACAACTACTTGGATCTCTAAATAAAGAACATTGCCTCTTTTTTAATTATTTCTTATGCGTTTGGGCAGAAAAATAGATGAATGTATGTAGCAATATTTACAATATACGATGATGGCAAAATTATGACATTAACAGAATAACAACATAAAAAATGAAATAAAATGACAATAATATAATGAATATAACAATAAGAAATAATAATAATAATGGTAATAATTATTCAATTAATAATACTATATAATAATGATGATAATAATAGTGAAATAATATAAAAATGTATAATGATAATATAATTATATCCAAAATAAAATAGTACTAATAGTATTAATAGTATCAACATTTAAAATAAAGGACCAAAATAAAATAATCATGAAATTCGATGGCAAAAACGTAAACTATGCAACTTAAAGGTTAAAAATTTAAAAAAAAACAGAAAGTACAAGGACTTAATTAAATAAACAGAGGACTAAATTGAAGCTATGATAAAACTTAAGGTATAAATAAATAAGAATAGAAAATAAATGGGTTAAATTAAAAATAAAAATGCAAGGACCAAAAGGGCAAATAACCCTAACCTTAGTACACCTATCACTCCCCAAAGGGTCAACAGTCTAGGGATTAAAATGAAAACAAGTTAAAATTAAATGGTGTAATTTAAATAGAAGAAAAAATTGAAATTAGGACTACACTATGTAGTGCTTAAAAGCAGAGGGACCTGGGTAGCAAATATACCAACCTTTCAAACGGATCTTAAAGGGATCTGGGTAGAGTTGTCGGATCATGCCTAAAACAACGTCGTTTTGGGGCTTCTGAAGTCAGGCCAAAACAATGTCGTACCAGTGCCCTATTTAAGTTAAATATTTTTGAAAAAAAAATCATATCTCCCATTGTTTAAAAAAAATCTTTCTTTCTCTTTTTTTTCTTAGACGTCATCTCTGTGACAGCCCAAAATTGACCCTAGTCGGGAAGTGGTTTCGGGACCGCTAAACCGAGTCACCGAAAGGTTTGAATGTGATGTTTATTGTCTAGAATATGTAATCATGAATGTGTGAAATTTTCAAGCTTCGATTTAGTCGATTGCATGTGAATTTAGTCAATAGGACTTATATGAGAAAATTTTAAAATGTGATAGGTCAATGCATGAGGACCTATTAGTGCATGTGGAAGAAAAAGGGGACTTGCATGTCAAATTCCCCCTCCCTAATATGTAGTGGCCGGCCATGCTATGGGTGGAAACATGTCACCAACATGTTGTGTTAGTGATGTATGGTAAGGAAAATAAAATAATAAGCATGATAATTAAATAATGAAAGGAAGGGTGATGAAAAAAAAAAGAAAAAAATAATAATAATGGTCTCATGCATACACCCCATTGCCGTGAGCTAAAGGAAGGAAAAGAAAGGTTTTGTTCATCCTTTTTCAACCTCTTTTGACCGAAAATCCTAAGGAAGAGGATTAGGAGGAAGTTTGGCCATGCATGTAACTAGATTGAGGTATGTTTAATGTTATTCTTTGAGATTCATGTATATTTTAAGTTGTAAGTTCAAAATCTACCTAGCCATGGTTCAAACTTTGTTAAATGATGGAGATGACATTCGGCCATGAATGTTACGTTCTTGGTTGGTATTTTGATGTCTTTGGTGATGAGGTAAGGAGATGGTTGACTTTGGGTGTTTAATAAAAGGGTTTGGATGTGAGAGTGTGTGAGAAGTAGAAATGAGGAGTCTTAGCAACTCCATGAAGGTTCGGCCATGGTAGTTTGAGGATTAGAGATTTTATTTCTTGTTAAAAATTTGATGAATCCTAGTGTGTGAAGTGTTTGAACCAACTAAGGATTAATAGATGCATGGGTACAAAGTAGGAAGAATCGGCTACTATGGTTGACACCAATGCCGAATGTAAAGATGTTATAGTAAATAATGTATGTGATTTGAGTTGATAATGTGAAAAAGGATAATTAGATGTATTATAAATGATATAAAGATTTTAGAAATTATTTTGGTTAGGTGTGTGTATGATTAAGTATATTCGGCAATATACTTAAAGTGAGTACTTGATATTATATGGGAGTATGTATATTCGGCCACATGAGTAAATATATATATGATGTTAAATTTGATTATGTATAATGGGCATTAAGATGTGGAACTTAAGAAATGTAGTCATATGTGGAATTACATGATGTTATAGTTGACATTGTACACACATACATCCATCCGGCCATCAACATGAGTAATTAGTGAGGATGGTTGCCGAATATACAAACATACATAAGCATGTGTAATTGAATTATGAATGTTTAACAAGATGGTTAAACTAGTGAATTATTGATTAAGCTCAAGGAGCTAAAGGAGGAGAATCAAGCAAAGGCAAAGAAAAGATCACTGAGTAGCCGAGTTGGAACCGTCTTACCCAACACAAGGTAAGTCATTAAGCATGTAGTTGGTATTATTTCAAATGGTCATAATGTTTATGTATTGATGCTGAATGGAATGAATAAATATACATATATATATGCATGTACGTATGTGATGATGAAATTGTTGAATGAAAAGAGGTAAGATGTACTGAGTTGTTGATCTTGGCACTAAACGTGCGGGTATAACCATTTATGACCATGAGATTGGCGCTAAGTGCGCGGGATTAAATTGTACAGCACTAAGTGTGCGATTTGACTATGTTGCACTAAGTGTGCGAAATGAATATGATGCACTAAGTGTGCGAATTGACCATGCGGCACTAAGTGTGCGAGTTTGACTATGTAGCACTAAGTGTGCGATTTGATTACGTAGCACTAAGTGTGCGAGTTGATTATATAGCACTGAGTGTGCGGACTCAATATACATTCGTGAATCATTATGGACACTATGTGTGCGACACTATTGAGTCGATCGCGGACAGCGGATCGGGTAAGTGTCTTGAGTACATGGCTAATAGGTGCTATGCTTATACTTGGTGTTGAGCTCGGTAAGTTTGAACCTATGTGACAAATATACTTGAAGTCACGTACATAAAATTTATCGTAGGATGGGTGAAAGGCCGTTTAGTCGTTTGATTGTAACGAAAATAAATTGATTTATGAAAATGCTTCAATGTCCTATTGATGAGTATATGGAATGTGAATGCATGAATTGATATGAAACTGAATCGATAGGTTGGAGGAACTATGGTATGGTTCGGTATGGATGGAGTAAATTGTCTCGTTCTATTTTGTTTCCTCTTGTGATAATGTTATTGATGGATGGTAGTGCATTACTTATGACTTACTGAGTTATAAACTCACTCGGTGTTTCCTTGTCACCCATTATAGGTTGCTTGGACTCATCTATTTTTGCGGGGTCAGGCCGTCATCGAAGTCATCACACCGGATAGCAAGTTTTGGTACTTTCTTCTTAGTTGGCTTAGAAGAACATTTTGGCATGTATAAGCTATTACGTTGTGTTTGAACTTTGGCATGTAAACTTTAAGCCATGCGAAAATGGCACGAATGTTCGATTGAGTTGGATCAAGGGTAGGCATGAAATGGACCTAGTTACTTTCGTAACAGATGCTGGCAGCAGCAGTGTCTTGAGATTGAAAAATCACTAAAAATAGTAGGAGTGGAATTAATTGATGAATAAATTATGTAATCGAAGCTCGATGAGTCTGTTTTCATGAGGAAGTAACGAAAAGATCATATGGGCAGTATATTAAGAGATAATCAGATTTTTGTGGGACAGGGCCAGAACGGTTTCTGGATTCCCTGCTCCGACTTTGGAAATTCATTATAAATTAACCAGAGATAATTAGGGGTCGTACCATATATGTACAGATTCCTCTCTGAGTCTAGTTTTCATAGAAACAAACGGCATCAGTATTGAAGCCCCGTGCAGGGAGATATCCAAGTCGTAATGGGCAAAGGTCAGTGTAGTTGACCCTGCAACATGGGAGACTTTGACTAATAAACTGTACTAATTGGCCCGACCAAAAATTCTAGAAAAAAATACATAGATGGGCACATGAGTCTAGTTTCTGGGAAAAATTACGAAACTGATTTTCGAGTTACGAAACTCAAGATATGATTTTTAAAACGACTAGTACACAGATTGGGCAGTGTCTGGAAAATAAATTTTTTAAGGGGTTAAAGTCCGTTAACACCTCGTGTTTGATTCCGGTGTCGGTTTCGGGTTCGGGGTGTTACAATCTCCCCCTCCAATCCCAAGGCAACCGTAACCTTAAGTGGCCAAAAAATTTTTAAAAAAAAATTGGGCCCTTTTCACCCTTTCAAGACCCTAGAGATATATCCAAAGTTAAAATGCCCAAGAAGGTCAAGATCGGAGAAAAAAGAAGAAGAAACCTTTTGATTTCTACCCTCTCCGACGAGGCCCTCAATGAAACCCTAAGGGGTTCTGAGGCTTCTTGAGTCAGAGATGGTTTTCGGCGATGGCACAAACAAGTAAAAACTTACTTTTGTTTATTTTTTATATATATTTGCTTGGAAAATAAAGGATAAAAGAACTACTTTTTTTTAAGAACTTCGCTGTTTTTTTTTATATTCTCTTTTTTTTTGTTACAATCCATTTTTGGCTTTTCTAGCTGAAATATATTACAAAATATTATTTTTTTGTCTTTCTTTTCTCTGCTTCTCTGCCTCTATTTCTCTATTTATGTTTCTCTATTTTTTGCAAGTGGTGGTGGCAAACAGGAGTGTGGGTAACAGCTGGAGGGGTGTCTGCCAACGTGATAAAGGCAGTTGTAACACCCTAAACCCGAACCTATTGTAGGAATGGGTTATAAGGCATTACCTAACATAACACAACATCTAGACATTCGTGGATATACATATGAAATAATTATTAAAAATTTAATAAATCAAAAGAAAAATTATATTTTATGGAATTCACATATACAATTATGATTCCTTATAACTTGAATCACTATTCAAGTAGTCAATTCCAATTTCCAATGCCAAATTTTAAACATGCTAATTACATTTATATACGTCTTACCAAATACCTACTTTCATTTTTATTCTTCTTATTATACATCAAACACATTAAGCATAATTCATTTCTATTTATAATTCATAGCCTAACCATCAAACCACATACAAATACATCATACAACATCACTTAATCAAGATGTAAAATCTAACACACTGAATAGTAAGCCATTATCGCATGGCCCAATTATACAAACCGAATTACCACAATTCATGACACACTCCAGCCTATACATGCCATAGGTTCAAAACGTAACTTTTATAAATACCAAAGGTGGTCGATAGTGTGTTAAGCTCCTCTGACGACTTTCAAACTCGTAAGTTGGGTTCAATATCTACAAAGAAAAAGACAATTATACACACAGTAAGCTAACTTAGCTTAGTAAGCCTTAAGCAAAACAACACTCTATATATTAACATAACTTTGAATATCTATCAACTCAAATATCCAACTTAATTCCATACGTTCGTAATATTATACAAATACAATTTAATAACTTCCATTAATGTATATATATATAATACATATCATGCCTTTATATTAAACACTTTCATTTCGGCCGAATATATTCATGTACATTATCAATAAACTTTCAATTTCAAAGTTATAAACTCTTGCATCACAAGTTATTTAATTATGTTCCTACCATCGCCGAATTTACTTGTATAAAATATAGCCATAATTCAATTAATCACATGCTCATAAACATTTAAGACTTAATACTTAATTCCGCAAATGTTACAATTTTTCTTTTCATCTCATGAAATTTGCACTATAATCTCAATAACTAATTTACATTATAACACAAACATAAACTTGCTAAAACATACCTGTTCCCTTTAGCTTATTGTTCATATTCATAAAACACTTCAGCATCAAAACTCTTTAACGTCAATTCCTTATAACTCACCGGCTTTAAGCCTTTTAAGTATCAATCTGAATTCATAACAGCACACAGCCTACTGGCCTATAGTTTGAATTAATAATTTTAACATTTCAAAATAAACAGATTTTATCAATGACGTTATACTTTTACTCAATCATATACTATTATCGAATGTTCAATACCCAACTTTACATCACATAAATGTTTACCTATGTAATCATTTATACCATCTCATTTATATCATCACATAAATGTTTACCTATGGGCCGAATACAAAGAAATAGTAAACGTTCAATGTCATCTTTAGTTTAATTTAATATAACATCCCATTAACTGAATTTGCACATATATAACTAGGACCGCATGTTCATGTGGCCAAAATTAACATATTATATTTTAACTTCTAAAGCCAAATAGTTATTAAATCTAGTTCACATACATTCAAGTATATAAATTCATGTAATACCATATATTTTCACATACATAAATTAGCTACATAACCAAATACACATTATCACATATGCATACAATTAAGACTCATTCAATACTATTCACAAGGCCCAATATACTTAACTAGTTCACATAATAATCTTTATATTGAGTAAATATCAAACTGGTTCATACCTGCCATTCAGCTATATACATGCTAACTATATTACTTTCAATTTATACTTACCATTCGGCCATGCAAACATATCCCAATCTTACTTTCATTTCATAGTAGCCGAATTAAACATTAACGACGTACTTTAATCCAATTGAGTTAACTTGACCGAGTACTCAAAGTCAATTATACCATCATATAATTACTTACATATGTGGCCAAGTATATACAATTCACCATATATATATACATATATTTATACGATATATCCTTACATGAAATTCAATCCTTTAATTAAATGAAACACTTCATATGACCGAATATGCAATTTCTATTCAATTCCCCACATAAACAAATATATCAACTCAATATAGGCTTATATGTTTCACCAATTCAATATAACTTACCTTCAATTGGATATACCAAATCAATATCATTTAAATCATAGCCATCATTCAATCATAAATTACATACAAAAATTCTCATAACTATTCACATGCGTACCTTATTACGAATTAATAACAATTTAACTCATACTTGGCTTTACACTCATTTTTAACTTGTTCAATAACACATCAATTCTTAGTCACGAAAAATCATACCAGCATGTAGCCTGCTAGAATTATAACCTGAATCATATCACCGGCAATATGCCTGCTAGGCTTTTAGCCCGATGTTACAATCATTCACTACTTAGCTCATTGCTAAGATTACACATAGTATGAGTCGTAACACAACTACTTTGATACACATCAATTTCATCAATCCTTTCATTTGAAAATACCTTCGGCACCTTGTCTCAATGTCTATTTCAATTCAAAAAGTATAACCACATTCAGCTCAATTTATTTATTCAAACACACATGCAGCACATTATATTTCTATGTCTATTTCGGATTAATAATTTAGCCACATTCGGCTCTAATCATTTCTCCAAACATATATCCATCACATTATATTTATACATCTATATAATCAAGCATTTTACCTTACTATGTTTATTTAAATTCTAAGCATACCAAATTGAATTTAAATTACTTAAGAACTTACCTCGACAACTTCGTACAATAGTGTCGACTACTCGGCTAACTTTGCCTTTCCCGATCCAAATCTCAGTTCTTTGGGTCTTGAGCTTGAATTAAAGTAAAGCAACTATTTAATCGATCAATTGATCCACTTAACATTACCCTATAGATTATATTATATATATATAAAATAACACAACTTAAAATTAATTCGCATAACATCCCCCTTTATAAAATTCGGACATTAACAATTAAGCCTTAACATCCTTAACATGTAATTACTCAACATTTTATCTATTTCACTTCATCCGAATATTCCTTAGTATTTTCAAGTCCTTACAAATTAATCTAAGTTCATGCAAAATAACAAGAACCAAATTTGTCAAAGATACTCTTAACCGAATGCCATCTCTTCACATACAAGTCCCTCCAACTCATTATTTTACCATTTAGTCACTTATAATTATAGATTCATAAATTTCTCTCCTTAATTAAGACAAACAACTAAATTTGATTTAATTTCCTCTATGACCGAATGCACATACCTCAACCGAAATCAAAATTTCAATATGGGCTTTAATACTAATTAAACAAGGATCACACATCTATTAAAAATTAACAAAAACTACATGAAATTTACCTTAAATTTTTAGCTTGCTATATTGCCGAAATCCTTAAAGCATATTTCTTCTTTCTTTCTCAAACATTCGGCAAGAACAAGGCAAGGATGTATGGCTTTCTTTTCTTTTATTAATATCTTATGTTTATTATATTATAAACTAGCTTTTAACATGTTTTACAACTTTAACCTTGAAATAAAAATAATATAACCCTATACAATAAGGGTACATTCGGCCATCCCTTAATAGTGGACTAATTCCAACATAACTACTCCATATAAAAAAAATCACAATTCAGCCATTACACATTTAACTATCAAATTTCCATCTTATGCAATTAAGCCCTTTTTATTCAATCGGGCACTCAGACAATAAAATTTTTATACGAAATTTTCACACATGCAAATTCACATATGATAAACACGAAATAAATAAAAAATATTTTATTTTTTATTTTTTTATTTTTTTATTTTTTATTATTATTTTTTTACTAGGATTCGGAGTCCCAAAACCACCGTTCCGATTAAGGTCGAATTTGGGCTGTTACAGCAGTGGCGTTGATGGAGTTTAGGAATTAGGGTTTTCTATTTAGTTTTTTTTAGGTTTTGGGCTATTGGGCTGTTGGGTTAGTATTTGGGTATGGGTAATTTGGGCTTCGGGGTAGTTTAGGTAATCGCTAGGGTTAGTATTTGGGTCTTGGGCTTGTATATTTGTAAATGGACCCTTCTTTCTTTTAATAGACTTTTATTAATTTATTATTTTTTCGTTTCTGATTTAGTTTGTTTGGGCCAGATAAAAATGTACTTCTACGAAAATTATAACTTTTATTTTATGGAAACATAACCTTGAAATATTTTTTTTTCTTGTAATTCTTTAGATGTTATGAAAATAACTTGCTAATGCCTATATTTATAATGTTAAATATTAGTTTTAATTGGTATATAACTATCACACTAATTAAGTAATAAATAATCTAAAAAAATAAGTATAGTTTAATATGGATTCAAAGTATAATGAAGTTATAATAACTATTATAATAATAATGAAAACAATAATAATAAAATAATTATAATTATTAATAATTTATTATGAACGTAAAACCTATTTATTAGTTTTATATTTAAGATTTAAGAGAAATTATTAATAAAATAATTATTATCATATTTAAAAATTATTTTTATATTTATAAAAAATGATTTTAATATGTAAGATATTTAAAATAAAATCTTTTTATATATAAAAAATATATTTATTTAATTAAAACCTTGGATTTTTATTTTTTTTAATTTATGTAATTATATTAAGTGGTTTTATATATTTACAATTTCAATAACTAATAATATATTAAGTTTTTTTATGTAAAACTTTTAAAAGATATGATCAAATGAATTAATTTCACATTAACATACTATTATACTAATATATATTATTTTTATTATTATAGCATAATAATACTAATAAATTATTTTCACTGTTAGTTTAGTAATATAATTAATAATAAAAAATATACTCATCAATTAAAATGTTCTTTTTTTTTTAAACTCATGCTTTCATATGGATTATAGATTATTGGTAAGCTAATAAAAGTTACATAATTGTAAAAAAGTGTGACCAAGTATTGCTCGAAAACATAATTGTACTGTTGAGAAGAAAAACAAAAGACATCACCGGAAAGTCTTTCTATTGCTTTTGACAATGTTGTGATGACAATACTATCAATAGTTGGTTGTACGGATCACTTAGAAAACTAAAACTTTCTCTACATCTTTACAGCAACATATGGCATTTATCAAACTGGAATATTTTATATAGTAACATATTATATGTCTGCATTTAGAGGTCTGCTCCAGAAATTATGCCATGTAGCTCCTTTGCTGTCCATGTTATATCAGCAAGGCTTCTTAAAGGAACCACCATCTCTTCTGCAATTGTCATTAGCAAGACCCTGCATTCTGCCAAAATAAGGGGAGAGGTCATTTTATAGTTTAAAGCATAATATGAACTTCATTCTGAGAAAAGTAGCTAACCTGAAATTTTACTCAAGTTTAGCAAAGACATTGAAGCAAGAATCTTATGTTGAAGTTGTGCACCATTTTCCAGGCTTTGTTTCAGGTGGGAGATAAGTGAGCATAAGGTCCGCTGCAACTCAGCCTCAGTTTGTAAGGGAAGTGCACTGGTCAACCACGCAACACTAGTTAGGCAGGCAGTCACCAGATCCCGGTTTCCTGACCCTAAACACTTTGAGATTGCCTCTAAAAATGATACTTTGCCACTTCCAATTAGTGATGCTGACAAATTCCTCAACCACTCTGCAATGGCACATTCTTCATCTTCCTGCTTGGATGCAAACCTCAATAAAAATGAATCAGGACTTGAGGAGCAGTGCTCCTATATCTAATATGATTGTTATAGAAGAAAGGAAAAAGAATAGTGAACACGACCTCGAGAATAAACTTACCAATATAATACTGTCACCAATATCTAAATCCTCTTCCTTTTCAATAGAGTTCACTTCTGGACCATCATTGAACCCAGCTACCTTCAGAATCCAATCCTCTATCAATAACTTTCCTGACAAAGAAAAACGTCCACCCAACATAAGTAGTACTTTGCAACATTTTTCTCCAACCTCCCCATCAATCAAGCTGCTATCTAATGCTTCTGTAATGGCATCAACAGCCTCTTGTCTGTATAAGCCATATTTTCGAGGATCTACCTGCAGTATGCATTCATCTCAGTCTTGAAACAGTCTTCGTTCAATATTAACAAATGACAACAGAATAAAAGATCTAGAAACAATCACAACATTCACTGCCAAAGGAAACAATAATATGAATCTACTACTAAACCCAAAAAGCTTACCAGCAGATCTATGTTCAACAAAAGTGTGGCACCCAACGGTCTTTGGATAGGAGGAGAATTTAGGAGATGATCATGAAGAGCATGCATAATATTCATTATCTCTTCACTCTGAAACTCACTTAGAAGTAGTGGGACATATTTCCTCCTGTTATGACGAAAATGAGACTTGGAATCAGTGATAGCTGGAACCGGGTGATGCTCAACCGAGTCAAATATCAAATGAAATCTCACATTTTCACTCTTATATACGTTTGCTCAAGTGTTTTGTTTATTTTTTTCTTTAATGTCATTTCCACAATAGGGGAACTTTATTGACAATCTCCCTACACTTCTCACACTATCTAAAAGTAATATTGATAGATTTCATAATTTTTATTTCCAATTATTTTATAACATGTTAAAACACAACAAAATGATAAGATAGACAGAGCATCTTTCAAAAAATATTGGACAAGTCATCAATAGTAGTAATAATACTAGTTAGGAAAGAGAATCATAACATGATTAAGGGGAGTTTGAGTTCTAAGTAAGAAAATGGAACAGGAATTTCTGAAACTCCTGCTAGATCTCTCCAACCTCACTGGGAATAGGATATATATGCATGCTTTCATTCCTCATTTGACAATGCACACACTGACAACGTGAGGAGAGTGAAGTGGAGTGGAAAGATTAGCAGGAACTTTTGTGAGAGTTGAATCGAACATTTGCATATAATTTTTTTTCCTATCTACCCTATCAGTGCTGCACAGAATGGGAAGGAAGAAATCATGTCGAAACTGTCATAGATAGATTAAATATCACAAACCTGCTCAAGCATATCAGTTCTGTCAGTAACAATACCGCATTTGTTCTCAAGTTAACTTGCTTGCTGCAAACCAGCTCAAAAAGACATCTTTTGTTAATGTCTCTTGCTATGTGATATTTGCAAACTGAATCTGCTTCAATGCAGCAGGAAAGAATTGCTGCAATACGTATTTTCTCTTCCACATTTCCAGCTTTAAACCTTTGAAGAAGAAATGGTAAACCCCCAAGAGAAATTAGGTGTTTGGTATTCCTTGTTCTTTCTTCTTTGCTTAAAGTAGTAAGAAATTGGTCTAATATGAATATAGCTGCTTCCTCTCTCCCTGGTAAGCCATGTTCCCTTGAGTTACCAACTATCAGAAAGGCCAATGCCAAGTTTTTCCTACAAATTTCCAATTTCCAACTATCGATTACATGTTTCAAAATAATGTTGGTTAGTGGAACAGACAGATATTCCAACAATTTTCCTGTTACTGGACAAGTTCTGTTTCCCTGATCAAACCACTCCTTGATGGCTACTCTCTCAAAGGTTTGACCCGTCTCCAGGGTTACTGGGTCTTCGAAAAACTTTCCTGTCAGAGGGCAAATAAAGTCACTGCGCATGCTTGAGAATGAGGATTGTTCATGAAAACGTCTGTAAGTTTCATGCAACTCTGCACCGAGACAAGATCAATATGGGCAATCAATTCAAAACCTTGAATATAAAGCAAAAGCATTCATAACGTATTCCCCTCATACCTTCAAAAGTAGGCCTGACTGTTGTTGGCTGCCCCAGTGAAATAAAAGAGCTTAGTAGTAAATAAAACACAGCAAGTATACTACAGATAAAAATGGAACAGGGTTAAAAAAATAGAAGAGTTACATATGCAATAGAATTGTGGTGCGGATCCTCACTAAGATTTGGAGGACCAGAGAGAGTAAGATCATATGTGATCCTAGTTTGTTGCAACTCAAATGCAGGTTGTGCTAGCCTCTTGAGCATGAGTTCATTGGCAGTTAAAAGAACAGGTGCATGCAGCTTATCGTAATCTTGTGCAGTTGACTGCAATGTATTATAAGCTTCTTTTACTTGCAGTATACTTGGTCCTGGCAGTCTCCATTCTTCCTCAGCTGTTGAGGAGCTGCCATCTTCCTGCAGCATATTTAAATTCTGAAAAGGGTTGCTTAAAAACAATTGTCTGACATTTCTTTTTTATTATATTTGACTTTGTCCTATTTTGCTCAATCAATAATGGACACTGCAAATATGTCAAATACAGCATGCAACAGAATACAATATAGTCCTGGACATTACAAAATGCAAAGATATATATATTAGGGAACAAGGCTTGACCATGTAGTACTGGACCTTTGTGAAAAAGGAGAAACAATAAACTGTAAGCGAAAGGAAGGAAAAAAGGGCCACATGAATTTGCAAAGGAAAAAAAAATGAAGGTTGATGTTTGTTGAAAGTTACTTACAAGAAAGGATGCATCATCCTGCGGACTTTTGGAGGAAGCTTCACCATTAGTTTGGTATGGATATTTAACTGTCTCTGAAGAGCATGTTAATGTTTGTTTAACATAAATAGTAGAGCCATCTGAGCTTCTCCCACATGTATCATAGTAATGTGACTCATTATCTTCGGTTTCCTCCAGTCCAGGTTTACTGGATCGTCCAAATACAGCATCATATAACTTTTTACTCACCATTGGCTGCGCTGAGCAAGGACTAGTTGGACTAGCTAGATCTGGAGAACGAGCAAGTGAATCATTATGCTGAATGTTTCCAACTGATATGGATGGAACATGGATGGAAGGAAAAGGAGGAGCTTCAACCCCCTCTGAGAGCCAATCCTTGTAATAAGCAGCTAATTGGTAAGTGCTAGAATCCATAATTTCATTGTACACTTTCTCAAGAAGCTTCAGTTTCCTCTCCCTGTTTGGTGCATCTGATAGAGAACTAGCTTCCTGATTGTACCAACCCTTGAGATGGGAAAGATGTGGAAAAAATACATCTTCCCACAGTTTGGGCAATAGATACATCCGTGCCTGAGAAGGTGAATCACAAAACACTTGCAAAAGATGCCTTGCAGAAATCCTGTCTTTCTTTTGTAGCTTATATATCACACTGAGGTAAAGATGAGCACATGAGGACAGCATAGCATATGGAGCCCCGTGCATGAAGCCATCCTTCAGATCATTTGAGTTCAAACCAGTTATCACACTAAGCTGCAATGAAGCTTTTTTCAATTCCCTTGCACTTACAGACTCTCTAACGGCTTTTTCTACAATCTGAATTGCTTGTTCAAGGTTGACAATGACTTTTTCTTCAATGTCATAGTCTTGTAATCTGATAAAGTTGAAGGAAGAAAAACATTTGAGATGAAGGGCAGTCTGAAATTCCTCATCTTGGAGAAAGCATTCAATATAGACACTTAAGATGGATACAATAGCTTGAACAGCAACTTCATCGAGTGCAGGTTGAGGAACTGTTGGTACCAAATCATCACACTTTTCAGGCTGGCCATCTTTATAGCTTTTGCTATTTTGTGAACCTCTATTAGATATGTCATAAGCAGCACCCTGCTGCTTCAGGCTGTTTTGTTGCTTATCACTATAGCTTCTTCGGCCAAGTAGTTGTTTAGTAGAAGCATTATCATTCCTCTTATCTCTTCTTCCTAAACTATGCTGCCCTACCTTGGCAAATACATCCTTTACTCTCTCAGTTTCTTCCTCAACAATCTCAAAATCTCTTCCTTCAAGTCTGCCTTTATTTTCTTTCTTCAATTCAGCATTCAGTTTCTCTCTTCTAACAAGATAATCTCTTGGCCTCCTATATGTAGTACTATCACTTGTTGACAATTCACCTTTCAAGCTGTACCAAGATGCATCAGACCTTGTTCTCTCAGTCTTAACTTGGTAGCTAAATGGAGAATCTGTCTTGCTCGAAGATTCTAACCTGTTGGATGATCTGGATTTCGTGACTGATTTTCTTCCTCTAAACCCTTCCTCTGCAAGAAGCTCCTCCAAAGATGATGCCATATCTTTACGCTATTAGAGTTCCCCACTGTATGCTGAATACTGTTGCAAAGATAAATTTGAAGAGACCAGAAATATAGTACCCGTTGAAATCAATTGTCTTCTATCAAGTGCCCATTAAAAGACAAGATGATTCAAAGAAGGCCAGCAACATGCAACCAATAACATCAACTGGGAAAGAAAATTGAGTTGATTTAGGCCATATAATAGTAGTCTAAATAGCCACAAAATTACTTCATCTGAATGAGATTTGATTAGAATACATTCATTTTTACCATTCAAGGGAAAACTCCATAGAAATTTCACTACTAAATGCTTGCATTTGGGCCAAAGAAAAACTCTACTCTAGCAATGCTTGACCAGAACGTCTTGTAGACCTACCTTTTGAGAAACAGAAAGATAAATATGGTGAAACTACCTAAATTACCTTACTAAAGTAAACATTCAACAATAAAATTACAGTATTTTCCATCAAAATAATGAAAAAAAGATAAATATGGTGAAACTACCTAAATTACCTTACTAAAGTAAACATTCAACAATAAAATTACAGTATTTTCCATCAAAATAATGAAAAAGATAACCCCTTTTTTCTATCTACTTCAAACTTACTTTCAATCAATTAAAAAGAAAAACATAAACGGGAAATAAAAAAAGTACAGACACTTACTTTTCACTCATAAAATCCACTTTTCAATCTCATCCAATAAGTTGGAAACAGAATTCAACAGAAACTGGAAACTCAAAACCTGCTAATGGACAGTATAAACCGAGTAGAGGAGGCTTAATGGGTGGAAAGCAAATATGAAGAATAATGAAGAGTCGTAGGATGTTAAAAGAATGGAATATATAAGCAGGAAATGCTGAGAGAGGAAAAGCCAAGGGGTTATGTATGAGTAGTTGTTTCTGTCTATTAAAAAAGATGGGGACTGCAAAAGAACAGACGGAAAAGAAAAGCCAAAAAGGAAGGGCGGATATGAAGGGACATACCACTGGGCAATAAGGCAAGAGCTTTGGCTTCGTGACTGACAAATGAAAGCAGACAAAATGGAGGCAAATTCTCTCCACCTTTGTAATGTAGACAATATACGTGTTTCGTATTTGCAACTTTTCTATTGTTTATTAATCAATTTACGATTTCAACAGTCATAACTGCCGCCTTTGAGTCGCTATCTTTTCTTGCATTGTATCCTTTCCCTGGGAATTAGCCGGTTGCTAACCAAAAATAATCCTTACATTCCCTTTGACCCATGTCAACAATTATAATATTATAATAATAACTGGAACCCATTGTTAATAACTTATGTTTAATATTTATTTACAATAATATAATTTTAGAATCAAAGGAATTTATATGGTAACATTAGATTTGTTAAATTCATTTTAATTCTTATTTTTAAAGAAATTCTAATAAAATATCTTTTTTTTTTCTAAAAAATGGTAATTCCTTTTCAATAGATTTATTAACTTTCTGTCATTATTTTATAAAAAATCGTATTAAAAAATATATTTTAAAAAAAATCATAATACAATATATATATATTTAAAATTGGTAATTCCTTTTCATTTTATAAATCTATAAGCTTTTTTTTATTTTATAAAATAATATTTTTCATTTTAACATTTTTAATACAATCACTTAAAACTCAATTAATTAGATATTGAATTAAGAAAAAAACATAAATTCAAAAGAGTCATTAAACAAATAACCAACATTTGTTTTACAAATACCATTTCTAAAATAGAAAGTGCAATGACTAAATTATAAAATGACTTAATATATGGCACACCTCAAAATATATACGGTTGGATGAAATAAATAATTAAAAAAATGATTAGGTTTGATGGTTAATTGTTTAGTGCACTCCTTAGAAGTCATCGGTTCTATTCACTCTTCTTCCATTTCTTCCATTTTTATTTTCATCAAACTAAGATAAAAAAAAATTAAAACAAATATTATTTGGAATAAAAACCTATTAAGAGTGGGCAACAGCCCAATGGTTAAACATCTACATCTTTCTCGCGATATACTTTAGACTTTAAATTTTCGCAAGATTAACTATAAACACCCAAAGTATACGTGATAGGGGTAGAGTCACCCACTGTTCAGGGCGAGAACTTAATTCTTTAGGAAAAGTACTTTGAAAATACTACCCCAATGATAGCAGAGGCTATGAGAACGGCAATGATGTCGTGACACAAGCAATGTTGAAAGTGTTGCAAAGGGTTATTGGAGCCCAAACTGGAATGGGGAGTCGTGAATCTATTATGGAGAGACTCCGATCAAATGGGGTCAAACCATTTAATGGAGTTGTTGGGACGACTTCTACTGTGGTTGAATATTGGATGGAATCAACAAAGAGAATTTTGGAGGATCTAGATTTGTACTCCAGTAAAGGGAACCATGTCCTTATTAAGGGAAGAAGCCTATTGTTGGTGGCAGTCAGTGGCAAGAAGTACGTAGGCTGAACATATAACCTAGGAACATTTCCAAAAGGCCTTCCAAAAGAAATATCTAGGTACTAGGTACGTGAAAACCTACGGACTCAAATTTATCGAGTTAAAACAGGGAGATAAGAAAATACGAGGCTAAATTTTTTTGGCTCAGCCGTTATGCCCAAGGAATGGTCATCGCAGAGCAGGATAAGAGAATAAGGTTCAAAAATGGGCTATGATACGATCTCAAAATACATTTCTCCACATCAGAATCGAGTGTATGAAACCTTAGTGGAAAAAGCTAAAATCGTAGAAGAGATCAAACAAGTGAAACGCAAAAAATGAGAGAAGAGTAAGGCCCCGGTAAAGAGAGATTCTAGTTCCACTTGTTCAAATACTCGTCCCATCAAATGAATCAGGGAGGTTAGTCCATAACAAGGGGTTGCTACAACTAATCCTATAGGTAAGACTCCTAATTGTACATATTGTGGAAAACATTATTTGGGTGAGTGTTGGAGGAAATTGTCGGCACCCAATTTTGAGTCGGCACCTAAAACCAGAGATCGGGTCAGTTACTTCTAAGGGGCCAAGGCTAAAATAGGGCAGCAAACACCATAGCAAATGGTGTGAACTAAACTGAGGTTAGACAACATATCCTTGTTTATACCATCAGAGGTCATGAGGATAGAGAGGAGTCCAATACCATAGTAGGTATTTTGCCCTAATAGACATAGGACCCACTCATTCATAAGTTATTTATAATATGTCTGATAAATTAAATAATGAAATAGAGAGAACCACTACTGATATTATCGTAGTAAGGCATAGGAAGTTTAGGGAGAAGTATTATATGGAATTGCATAAGAATCAAAGTTGCGTAGCAAAAGCATGGAGGTTGGTTTGAAAGGAGTAATAACGGATATTGTGATTAAGTAATTGTTGTGTCAGTAGGAAAATTTCTAGGATGAAATTTCTTTAAGGAGTGGAGAATTGTCACACCTCAAAATAACCAAAAAAATGATTAGGCTTAATGGTTAAGTGCTTAGTGCACTCCCTAAAAGTCCTAGGTTCTATCCACTCCTCTCCCATTTCTTTGATTTTTATTTTCAACAAACTAGGATGAAAAATCACTTTAAAAAAAATATTATTTAGAGAAAAAACCTATCAAGAGTGGGCAGCAGTCCAATGGTTAAACTTCTACTCCTTCCCCTTGCTTACTTATGTTTGAGTCACACATTCTCCTCCATTTCATTTTAAATTTCAACCAAATTTGAGTAATTTACCATGTAGGCCCTTAAGATTTGAAAACCCTAAGTATTTAATCCTTCTTTTCCTAATTACCCTAAGATTTTGATTTCTTTTCTATTTCAACTTGAGTTCTCCCTCTTTTCCCTTTATAATCTTCTTCTTTTTTTCTCCCCATTTTCTTTTCATCAAATTTTTCATTCCAATGCTGAAATTACTTTTTTTCTTTAATCAAAATCTATTCCCAATTTCAACTCATTTTTTAATCGAATCCGTAATCTCTATTAGAAACATTCTTTGATCGTTGCCAAGAATCAGTAAGTATATTTCAATTCCGATGGTTGATATCAAATCTTTATAGAACTCTATCTAATTATAATCTTATGGTGATTAAACAATCTTTCTCGATTTTTTATCAAATCTTTTGACAATTTTATTTTATCTTAAAATCAACCATTAATCCTTGTTTAAATCTCGTTTGAATGACCTATTTTAGGTGCATTGGATCAAACTTGATCGAGAGGGACATTAATCGAGCTCCTGATGAAAGGTGTGTGTTCTTTTACAAGCGAATCATGGCAAACCATGCCTAGGATTAAGACCACACAGTCTGCCATGTAGGAGTGTGGGCCACACGACCATGTCCCCTTGAAACCCTAGGATATTTGATCCTCACACGACCTAAGACCCTCCACATGGCTGTATATCCCTTATACCTTGATTTTGCAATTGTCGCACAACCTTAATCTGTTACATGGCCATGTGCCCCTATTTTTTAGATTTTACAGTTTTACCTAGAATTTTATGTTTTGATCAGTTTAGTCCTTAAATGATCCTCGAACTATTTTAATGTTTATTCTATTCAATTAAGTCCCTGATAATATGAATAAATGTTAGAACCCATGACTTAATTGGCTGAATTAATGTTATATATATAATTGCATGAATTGAGAATAATATATATGTCTATCGTATATGTATTTTTGATTGTACATACAACCTAACTTATGTTATCGTTAAACTGAACTCATGATAAGCATGCCTTTTGCTACTGAATCAATCTATTATAGGCATAATATTTGCCACCGAATCAAACTTTTATAAACATAATGGTTCTATTGTAATGTTCTATTAAAAGCGTATTAAATGCTACTGTATTGATCTATTTTAAACATGTCTATTATAATATTTTAGATTTATTATTTGAAATTTTCCGTTATTCAGAAACCGTAATGTTTTTGTTTAAACTGTGGTATAAGACTTAAAATTTTTTTTAGAGATTATTTAGCATGTAAGACCTTTAAATTTTGATTAGGTTATTAAAATTAAGGAATTTAATTATATATGCATAAAATACAACTTCTACTAAAACTAAGATTAGGTATCAATTTATTTGCTGCTAGATCATAAAATTTGAAGTATTAAATAAACCGAAAATTAATTAAGTTCTCAAAAGTAGTCATCTCAAAAGTAGTCACCATTATGTAGGAAAATTAAGCTAAATCAGTTTTTGTTAAACTTGTATACTTTTTTTTTTAAAATAGATTAAAGATTTTACCAAAATAAACAAAATTTATAAAAATAACTATTTTATAAATCTCGATTGCTACTAAACCATTTCAATGACTGATATAATTTCCTGAATTCAAGCCTAACGTCTAGGCCAAATTAGTGAGGTTACAATATAATTTAGTTAATACTTACAACTAAACTCGGGCCTTGCATATGTATGCAAGCTAATATATATCACTAATTTTAATGCGACATGCTACACGTGACTATTGTTATATTTTAGCATAATAAACTAATTTAATAATTTACACACAAATATTTATAAGTAAAAGAATTTAAAAAATATTTTAAATTTGAATTCAAAATATAAATACATAAAATAATGAAATAAAAACAAAATATGATTCAAATGTAAATCTAGTAATATAATAAGTGATTAATTACTATAGAAAATAAAAATTTTATCATTGTATCTTAACTTTACTATTCATATATCTTCTTTTAAAATGGTTCAGTTTTAAATCACTGTCATCAAATCACAATATATTTTATTTAATAGTTTTTTTATAAATATATAATTAAAACAATCAGTGTTATGGGACTAAATTAAAAATCTCTCTATTTTAGTCCAAGAGTGCTTTGCTTAGAGTCCTAGAGAAAGCAGTAACTGCTGTAGCTTGGGATGGAGGAAAGTGGTGGCGGCAATAGAGAGGGGACAGATGAGATCTCTTTCTGACAGAAGAACTCATTCAGTTATCAGTTAAAAGTTCGATGGTAGTACCGGGTGCAAGTCCAACCCTGATCTGTACAATCTGGACAACAAAATTATACAACCTAGAAAGTTTTAGGGCACAGATGAAAAGCATATGGAAGACAAGGAAGAAATTTGAAATTCAGATGGCTGGGCAAAATTTATTCCAGATTGTGTTTGATTTAAAAGAAGACCTGGATACAGTAATGGAAAGGAGGCCATGGCTTTTCCGTAAAAATCTTATATTATTTGACAGATTAACTAAACATATAGAAATGAACCAATTACGGCTCAATTCTTCACCGTTTTGGATTAAAATAGGCTCATGTTTATCAAAATTTGACAAAAAAAACCTTCTTCATGCAATTGGAGTCACGTTTGAAGAGGTAATCAGATCTGAAATTATTGGTGATTCATGTCGCCTTAGGATAAATCTTAATGTGTAGCAACCTCTTCGACGAGGTATTTTTGTTTCAATAGATAATATAAATAAATCATGGATTTCGTTCAAATATGAGAAATTACCAATATTTTGTTTTGGATGTGGAATAATGAGGCATGATTTTAAGGGTTGTCTTCAACTAAGTCCTGCAGAAAAGAGTAAATTTAGAGACGATCCACCATACTCTGCAGCATTAAAAGTATAATCAAATTTAGTTGGTAAAGAAAATATGAAATTTAATGCATTTTTTAAAAAGGCGGCGTCCCAATATTCTTATACTGGTCGTTCAGAGTCACCATTGAATTATGCCAAAGTAGCAGTAGATGGTAATAATATGTTTTGGAGGTCTCTTGAGAATTTAAAATTGGTGGGCTCGAAGGAAGCGTCAACAGAACAAGGGGAAGGAAATACAATTAATAAAGATGAAATAGTAAATGCAAGTAACAGCAAGCTGGCTACAAATCTGAATTCAGCAAAAAGGGCATCCTGGAAAAGAATATATCCAGTGGCTGGGTTGAATCAAAAAAAGGAAGAATGCACTTCAAGGAAGAGGAAATCCTCAGAAGAGGAAATCAGAGTTTTCAGCACAGAAGTTGAATATGACGATGGAGTAAAAAGACTGAAACATGAAGAAGTAGCAGATCAAAGTGTTGGTCGAACAAGTATGGAGATAGAAAATCTAGAGCAGAGTGTAAACTCAAATTTTATAGGATCAGTGGCTGGCAAGAGGCAAGCCGACCGAACACAAAGAAAATCTTAAGCTGGAATGTCCGTGGATTGGGGAGTCCACGGGCTGTAAGAAGGCTGCGGTATTTTGTAAAGTAGCACAATCCCCATCTGGTCTTCTTTATGGAGACAAATATTGATAAAAACCGTATGGAAAAAGTTAGGAGTTGTGGACTACTGAACGGGATCAATGTTGAGGTAGAGGGTTCTCGAGGTGGATTATGTTTGGCACGGAAAACGGATACCTCTGTCAATTTGAGAAGTTCTTCAAAAAGTCACATTGACGTCACATTAAAGGAAGAAGGTGTCATAAAAGAACGGAAATTTACGAGATTTTATGGCTCACCATATGTTCATAAAAAGAATAATTCGTGGAATCTGCTAAGATACCTGGGTCAACAACAATCTTTCCCATGGCTAGTAAGCGGAGATTTTAATGAAATCATGTTTTCTTTTGTAAAAAGTGGGAGCTTACCAAGGGAGGAGAGACGAATAGAGGACTTTCAATTAGAGGATATAAGGTATTTAGGGGTTTGGTTTACATGGGAAAGGGGAAACTTGTTGGAAACAAATATAAAAGAAAGACTTGATAGGGGTGTGGCGAATGAAAAATGGAGGTAGCTATTTCCAACAGGATACGTCCAGCATTTAACCCACTCATTGTCTGATCATTGCCCAATTCTTTTGAATATAGACAGCAGTAACTTGTATAGGGGAAATTCAATGTTTAAATTTGAGGCGTGGTGGATCATGGAGGAGTCTATAGAGGAAGAAATTAAGACATTATGGGAATCAAAAGTAGGCATACTAAATGAAAAACTTGAGAGATTGCAGATACATTTAAAGAGCTGGGTAGGAAAAATTAAAAAAAGGGTCAAGAGGAAGCTTACTAAGGACTTAGAGATACTGATTGTGAAAGAAAGGGATGGTGATACGATGACAAAGATTATTGATACTAAAATTCATCTCAATATGGAAATTGATAAAGAGGAAATGTACTGGGAACAGAGGGCAAGGGCAAACTGGCTCAAACTAGGAGATAAGAATTCAACCTTTTTTCAGAAATATGCCTCAAATCGTAAACGAATAAACACAATATCAATGCTTGAACTCGATGAAGGAGGAGAGGTTACTGAAGAAATAAAGATTCATGAGGCTGCCACATCATTTTTACTGAAGCTATTTACGTCAATCGGTGTTAGAGACCCATCTTATCTACTAACGGGTATTGAAAACAATATTTCGCAAGATATAAATACTTTTCTACTGTCAACATTTATAGCAGATGAATACACAACTTTAAAAGGGATGGGGCCTATTAAAACACCAGTACCCGATGGTTTTCCCACATTATTTTTCCAAAAATTCTGGCACATCGTAGGTAAAGACGTCACAACTTTTTTTTTGGAAATTTTGATTGAAGATAAATGTTTTGGATTTTTCAATTCAACGGATATAGTGCTTATCCCAAAAACCTCAAACCCCACAAACCTTGTTAATTACAGGCCTATTAGCTTGTGAACAGATATTTACAAAACTGTGGCCAAGACAATAACCAATCGACTCCAAGAAGTAATTGGGAGATGCATTGATATGACTCAAAGTGCTTTTGTCCCTGGCAGATTAATCATTGATACTGTGCTTTTAGCTTATGAAATTTTGCACTCTCCAACTAAAGCGTACAGGAAAGGATGGATATATGGCAGTGAATTTAGATATGAGCAAAGCCTATGATAGAGTTGAATGAGACTTTTTAAAAGAAATAATGTTAAAGATGGGTTTTGCTAGGGAATGGGTGGCATTGATTCTGAAATGCATTACCACAACTTCGTATGCAGTAAACATTAATGGAGGAAGGGGAAAAATTTTTAAAAATACTAGAGGGTTGAGACAAGGAGACCCTCTGAGTCCTTTTCTTTTTCTTTTATATAGTGAGGGGCTTTCATCGTTGATGAGATTGAAAATAAGAGGTCTGATTAAAGGTGTCAAGGCTAGCAGACGGGGTCTAGCAATTTCACACTTGCTTTTTACAGATGATTATATATTGTTTGGAAAAGCAACTTGTAATGGAGCGATAGCCTTAAAAGATATTTTGAAGGAATATGAAAAGTGCTCAGGACAATGTGTGAATTTTAACAAATCTACAACTTTTTATAGCTCGAATACATTGGAGGAGAGAAAATATGAAACTTCGGCTTCGCAATTCTACGAATCCAGAAAAATATTTAGGACTTCCCAATGTGGTTGGCAAACAAAAGAAAGAATCTTTCCAAAATCTTAATGAGAGGGTCCAAGCAAGAATTGAAGCCTGGAGTGTCAGATTATTATCACAAGGGGGAAGGAGGTTTTTATCAAATTAGTGCTTCAGTCAATACCCACTTATGTTATGTCTTGTTTTCTTCTTCCGAAATCTTTCTGTGGGGACTTAAAAAATATCTTTACTAAATTTTAGTGGCAACAGGGATATGGGAAAATAGTAATTCATTGGTGCCAGTGGAAATTTCCATGTCAATCGAAAGAAGAGGGTGGAATGGGTTTTCAGAGTCTGACCCAATTTAATACTTCATTATTAGGAAAGCAAGGATGGAGAATCTTAAATAGTCCAAATTCTTTAATCGCGTAAGTCCTTAAAGCGAAATATTTTCCAAATGAGAAATTTTTAAATTCTCGATTGGGGAACAATAGCTCGTATACATAGAAAAGTATATGGGCGGCAGAAGGAATTTTGGGGGAGGGACTTTGCTGGAAGGTGGGTAGGGGCATGGATATCTCGGTTCTTCATGATGCGTGGATTCCGGATAAAAGAAATTATAGATTACCGTCAATTGTTAATAATTTATGTGATTTTAAAGTTGCTGAGCTTATTGATGTTCATAATAGAAGCTGGAAATGAGAGAAGATTGTCAATACCTTTCCTCACAAAGTAGCTGAGAAGATTCTGCATATTCCTCTGGTGAAAGCTCCTCATGATGATTTCCTGGCTTGGAGTGGTGAACTCTCGGGAGAATACTCTATCCGTAGTGCCTATAAACAAGGTTGGAAGATCCTAGTGCTTATGCTTTACAGACCGACTACAACAATTTCTATAAAAAACTATGGCTATCTACCCTCCAAAATTAAGATTACAGTTTGGAAAATCTCCTGGAATTATTTGCCTACACGAGCTAACATGCAATACAGAAAGCTAATTACTAATATGCAATCTGCCCTCGATGTGAATCAGCAGTGGAAACAATGGACCATCTCTTCTGGGAATGCCCTGTATCAATGACAATATGGATAGAACTATCATTCCAGAAGCTTCTATAGGAACCTAATATGGAATTTCTACAATGGCTAACCTGGGTGTTTGCCCAGAATAATATTTCCTTGTGTAGATTATTTTGTTGCGCGTTATAGGCAATCTGGGGAGAAAAAAACAATAGATTACATAAGAAAGTTAGTAGATCTGGGAAAGAAACTGCAAATTTTGTCCAGAGCTACATCAGTGAGGTAGATGGGAATGAAAAAGAAACACAAAAAATTACCCAGGACGTCAGTAAATGGAAACATCCACCTGATCAGATAGTGAAGATTGATTTTGACGCAGCATATGATAAAAGATCAGTCAAGCGGCTCCAGGGATAGTGGTTAGAAATAGTGGAGGAAAGGCCTTAATATCTTGCTCAGAGATTCATCACCAGATAGGCTCAGCTTTCACTGCAGAGGCACTCGCTTGTTGTAGAGCAGTCCAAATCGGGATGGAGATGAAATGGTCCAAGATCAATATTGAGGGTGATTCATTATCAATCATCAAGAAATGCAAGGAAAACAGAGAGGAAAAATCACATATCGGAGCATATATACATGACATCCAGCAAATAATGTTTAGATCTAGAAACTTAACGTTTGCATATATCCCAAGAGTAGCAAATATGTTAGCACATTTACAAGCCAAAGAATCAATGAAGAAAAGGGAGGAGATATACCTGGTGGATAGTGTTCCTAAATATGCCGAATTTCAGAGAGTAAATGATAGTGTGTGTGAACCGGATTGAAAATGGATAGAGAAGAAGAGAAAGAAAGGGAAGCTGTGAAAATGGGCAGATCAACAGACAAAGTGTTAAATGCCCCCTTTGGAATTGTGAAAACGTCTTGAAGAAGAAATGCCAGCCTAGCAGACAAGACGTGCAACAGGTTTTCTGATTGTGCAGAATAGGGGTTATAATTATGGTATTCTAGAATACTCTTAATTTAGTTTTTGAATTTCCTTTTGGGCCAAAGCTTAAGTGTTAGGCCTCTTTTTGTCTAGTTTATTTCTGTTTTGATTTGTTGGATATTACGTTTTATGGTCAAATAAGCCCAATCTGATTTTTGTCAAAAAAAAAAACAATCGGTGTTATATTAAATCAATATTAATTTTAATTTTAATTTTAAAATATAAATAAATATAATAAAAAATTAAAGCATAATATCAATAAAATAAATATGTAATGATTTTTTATTTTATTTTTTTCTATACGTATTAACACGTGAATTATTTAAAATACAAAAATTATATGTTTTACAAAAATTAACTAATTAATTTTGTTTAGTAATTTTAAAAATATGTAATTATTAATTTAATTGTAAGTTAAACTTTTAAATTATATATTTTCATTTTGGTATTAAAAATATTATGATATTTATATAAATATCTATTTTTTACTTTGTTATTAAGTTATACAAATTTGAGAATTTTTGTTATAAATTTACAATTACTTTTTATTATCATTTTTTATTTTTATGTTTTATATAATTTATTATTTTATGAAATAATGTTTTTATATTTTATTATAAATTATTTAGTACTCCTTTTATATTTATGTTATTAATTGCTTATAAAATATTGTTATTTACTGTTATGTTGTACATAAGTTGAAAATCAATTATAATTAGAGTTGTACATTGCCTGAGTCGAGTCTGTCCAAAAAAAATAAGAGAGTTTGGGTGAAAATATAAATTTAAAAAATGAGTTTGGACAAAAAAAAAGTTCATATAGAAAACGGGTTAGATCTCGGGTAATGTTTTTTTGGCCCCGAGTCCGACCCAACCTAAATTTTCAATAGAAAACCTTGCTGTTTTTGTTGTTATTTTCCCACTTTTTGCCACTATTTGTTATCATTTCACTATTATGTTGCTACTATTTTGTTGTTAATGTTTGGATATTGTATAACACTTACTTTATTGTTTATTTTGCTACTATTTTAGAGGCATTTACTTATTAAGCTCCACTTATCTTAGTGTTATTTAAATATAAACACTTTTTTAATTTATTTTCAATTTGTTGGGAAACATTTATTTTAATGTTTTAAGTATATTTGGTGTATTATATTTTTTAAATTTTTTTACATAAAATTGAAGTTAAAAAAATTAATACGGGTCAAGTCGGATTGGATCTAAATTTTAGCATTTTTATTCGGGCTGGGTTTAGACAAATATTTAAGCCCATTTTCTTGGTTAGACTAGACCAAAAGCTAACAATTGGACCTAAAATTTCATTAGGACCCGACTCAATTCATGAACAACTCTAAGTACAACTTAACATATTAGTAATTTTTTAAATTTAAAACATGCAACTTAACCAAATAATGTAATAAATATTATACAACAAAGCTTAAATTATAATTCCACTTAGATATAGTAAAAGTTATAATGCAATTAGTAATTTGATCTCCTGATATCAATCATGTACTATTATTGTATTTGTCTACAATTTTGTTAGCTACTATTAATATCATTACTATTTATATATAATTTATTATCAAGTTATTTATCATATGATACTATTTTTTTATAAAATTTATAAAATATTATTAATAAATTACACATCTTTCGACTATTTGAGAGATTTAAATTTAGTTATCAAACTATTAAAATTTATTAATTTGAGCACTACAATTAATAAAATAAAATTAGCAATTTAATAAGTGTTAGTATTATGCCATATATTAGGTAATATATAGTATTACCAATTCTTTAATGTATCACACAATATTTCTCACACTCTATTATAATTTTAAATCAAAAGAATAAAAAGCTTGATTACCATTTTTTTAATTATAATTATTTGTTTTGTTATTTTTATTAATAAATTACACAATTAACCATTCTACTATTTGAGAGTTTTGGACTCAATCACCCAACAATTAAAAATATAAATTTGGAAACTAACATTAATGACATACAAATTTTGGTAACCTAATTGTCAAAGACTAACAATTTGTTATACCTAAAAATATCAAGAGAAGATGCAAATTGGTATTTTAAAATTTCAACAAACTTTTCTACAATAAATGATTAAGGAAAGAAAAGTTTCAGCAATTGATTTATAGATGTTCGTCCCTAATTATTTATGTCCATTACCTTGGTATACCATAACCAAAGGTTTCTAAATTAAGTATACTTGAATTGTTACCTTTTAAGAAAAAATGTATAACATTTACAATTCATATCTTTTGAACAAGGCTAAGATTGAACACTAGTTCTTATGGCTTAATTAAAACTTGTCACACCCGAAAATTGGGTCTAGAAGGTTTGAGGATAAATGGGGATTTTAGCTCTAGTGAACTCGAGAATTTCGTTAGCATGGTATTCAGAAATGTTTTTGTCTATGACATTTTGGAAGTTAAAACAATTTTTGAAAATAATGTTCAAAAGAATTTCAATTCTGAAATAAAGACTGCTTTGTAAAAGGGTCTAAATTATTTTTAAAAGGCAATTAAACCAAATTTTAATTTTCACCCTATTTTCCCCCTTCATCCTTATAAAACCCACGTGAGTCTCTTCTCCATATTATTGTTTTGTCGTTCATTGCATTCCAAAGCTCCTCTCATCCAATTTTGATTCTCAAACTTCATTCCTTTGATTTCTATCATCACCCAATCAATAAACTTCCATAATATTTCAAGAAAAATACTCAAAACACCATAGATTTAGTCATCTCTCAAGCTTGTGGATTTTTGGGTTTTCGATCAAAAGTTTAGTTTTTCGTCAACTAAGGTAATGATTCAATTCCTTATTAGTTTTTTTATGTTATTTGATCCTTTAAATTGAGATTTTAGCCGTTAAATTGAATGTTTCGAATAAAAGTCAAAAATTGGGTCGTTAATGGTGGATTTTGGAATTTTGAATAAAAACGTGATTTCAAAGTATTTTTCAATTAGTTTTGAGGAGATTAAAAGGATTCTAAACTTACTTTGAAGTTTTGTTAAGTATTTCTTGGGTTTTAAAAGAATTTTGTGAAAATTTCCATGAACATGTCGAAAATTTTGATACCATGAATTGAGTAGTTTTGTGTAGTTTAAAGGTTAAAAATCTGTCGTAGGTGAATAATTAGATGAACGGAATCATTTTTAAATGAAAATATTAAGTATAGATCAAGATATTTGGAATTTAAGTTTGTTATGTCGAAGGTTTCGATTACTTCAGAACTTAGCTTAGGCTTATGTTTTTTATTGCTTGACTGGAGTCCTTAGCTAATTTTTGAATGTGTTGTTGTGCAATTTTTTTTTGTTAAAGCTTCAGATTCATTAAGACCATCTACGAGTTAAGGAAATGCTAGTTTGGGCTTTCGGCGAAAGCATATTTGGTTAGTGTTTAGAATAGTTGCTTGTTGACACGATCCAATGCGTTAATTGAGAATTTAGAAGTAGCCTAAACCCCTACTCTATATTCTGAGTGTAAGCTTTCTCATAATCATGAATTTATATATGAAAATATGTTTTGAATTTGTGGATTATAATGTGACATTACGATATGTGTAATAAGCTTATAATGGCTATAGTGAAAGATTAATTATGGGCATGATATACGTGTCATATGAAAATGAATATATTGTGCTTATAATGTGATTATGCAGAGATAAAGTGCAGTGAACAATAAGTAAATGTGTGTGTTAATAACAAATATTTCGGCCTTATGAATCTTGAGATCATTGGATATAGTTGGCATGCCATAGAATTGTGAGTATTTACCTATATAAGTTATGTGCTTTGGGTGTTGAGGCCTTGGGACATGTTGGACAGATAAGGGAATGTAAGCTAAGCTCCATTCAACGAGACATGTTTGATGTGATGGAGAGTGTTAGCTCTATACTTCAC
The DNA here is from genome assembly GCF_007990345.1 of Gossypium hirsutum. NCBI lineage: Eukaryota > Viridiplantae > Streptophyta > Magnoliopsida > Malvales > Malvaceae > Gossypium > Gossypium hirsutum. Next base: position 41,534,156 of record NC_053429.1, read on the forward strand.
TTTTTTGGGATATGTTTGACTCTATGAGTCTTTTGGTGTGTTGGAGATCGGTGTATCCAATGAGTGGTGATAGAGCTCACTTTTACGTTTCATAGCTCAAGTGCCAAATTATCTATAAATATGTTTATGAGTATTGTGATATATGCTTCAATGTTATGTGATTATATGTGTAATGTGAGATATGCTTAAAAGTAGATGTGATTACAATGTAAATGAACTAGTAAATAATGCACGAGTGAAGTATAATATGACGCTAGAGTTGGAACTGTTGAGGTTGTTTTATATGATTGTTCCATTAATGCTTGATGAATTTTTTTCGTGGTAGTTGTTCTAGGCATTCACTAAACTTGTTAAGCTCACCCATTCCTTTTAATCCATTACAGATTAGTAGTGTTTTGGTGTGAGCGGTGTGGTTCCGAGGGGTGATCCAAGCAAGTCTTTTACGTTAATTCATAGGTGTTTATTATCCATTTATGATTTGGGAAATAAAGGCAATGTGGTAGAACTATTGCATAAATGTTGCCATGATGTTTTGGTTATTTTCATAGCTTATTAATTCTTAGGATTTATGGATACTGTTCTTATTATATCGCTTGGTTACTCGGACATGTTTTCGATAATTGAATTGTTATTGTGGTCATTCTAATATTTATTTGATGAGGTATTAATTACATGTTGATGGTTTATGATTGAGATGGGTTATTAGCCTTATTATGTTGTATTTTTGTGTCTAGAGCAGAGGTATCGATATTAGGGTTTTAAAAATGATACCTCTGTGATATTTCGTTCTGTAGGAAGTTAGTATTGTAATTTGGTATCGATACCTTATCATGAGTATCGATACTCATGGTAAAATAATTGATACTTTAATAAATGTATCGATATATTCTGGGATTTGATTGTTAGACGAGAAATAGAATGTTGTTTTGGTATCGATTTTTCAATCTGTATCGATACCGTGTAAGAGAAATATTGATACCTATATGTTAGTATTGATACCTACGTGATTGTTTTTAGAAATTTTGTTAAGTGGACCTAACGCTTGTTCAACTGTAATTATATGATCATTAAAGTGTGGCATGTCTGAATGATAATTATGAGTATGTTTAACTTAATACTCGTGTAAATGCTAAAATGGAAGACGTTTCTTTAATAAAGAGCTCATTTGTACTGTGTATGATTTAAGACGATGGTGTGGCAACCTGATATTCAAGCTCGGCGACCAGGCCGAATATAAGGTGTTACAAAACACTTCTTAGTTTTTTTGGCTCTATTAAAACCCTTAAAATCCCATAGAATCATAGGATACCATAATTACAAATCTTAAAATGGTATATGTCCTTACGTACATACCATTTCAACATATTCTAGTACAATACCATAACTTTAACCCTATCCAATCTTCAAGTGACGATGCGATGCCTCCAAGTCACAAGTTCAATCTTCGTAGAAGGTTTTCACCTATGCGTTTAAACAATTAATGTGTTAAGCTCAAAGAGAATAATTAGTACAGATGGAAACTTCTAAATTAAAGAGAATAGTAAGTTCGATCTTCTTCCCTTATTAGTGTCGAGTCCTTTGCAAAAATTTACTCAAGTTCAATATGACCACTTGTTAATGAAAATTTAAATTAAAAAATTTACTCAAGTACAATATAGCCACTTATTAACGAATTAGGTCAAAATCCCAAAACAAAAACATGAACCATAAAAACCACAAATGCTTGCCATCGCCAATTTCCATTGTTGTTACTATTCCACTATTTTTTACTTCGGTCGTCATTTTGTGCTACTTGGCCTTACTACAACTGGCTCGAGAGCAAGGTGTGCACCTCCTGCTTACATGCACCGATTCTGCTTAGCACATACAAACCAGCTGAGGAGCAAGACCCTAGCCCTATTTTGTTGCATCATTTGTTATTGTCAATCTTACACCCAACATGGGTTGCGAAGCTCTACTGCCTTCCACACAGTCTAATACTAAGCCTAGCCGGTTGTTTGGCTAAGCAAGTTTTCAAAGGACACCATGCACCCATACCGCTACATTTGGTGCACGCTGCACTCTCACACTAGAGCATGATGTCTCGACACTTTCGCTTGTGACCTCTATGTTAGGGCATGATGCCTTGGCTCTCCAGCCCTTTCATTGACCGCCTATAAACGTGTTATTGTTTAGAGTATAAATATCACAGAAAAAATATAAGAAATTAAATCAGCGGTGTCCACAAGTGTACGGGTCAAATTGTAATATAGAAATGTTACAACGGAACACCGATGAGTATTCTGAGGATTGTACCCAAGGGATTGCATATTAAAGAAATTATTATTAAATTAATTACAAAAAATAATTACTAATATAATCAAGTCACTAATTAGTAGTGCTATTCCAAATTAAAATATTAATTAAACTAATTAAATTAATTAACTTAACTAACCTACTGGAATTTTCTATTCCTAGCGACTGATTAAATCCCTATTTATCTAATTAAATAATTAATTATCCTCGATCGAGTTATTCATCACTCTTAGTTAAGTCCGATCTCATCTTCACTAAGGGCTACCACCCAAGTCACCCTTTTGGTCTCTTTCTAGGCATATAGATACCCTTTCAGTCTCGCCGCTTGACATAAGTTATACACGACAGGATACCCTTTCGGTCTCACCTATCTCGATATTGTACTAAGGGCATCACCCCCTACTATACTAAGCACTCTTGAATAAATAACCAATTTCAGATAAATAAGCACAATAATTTATTCAATTATTCATACAAATGCTAATTGATAAGGTTAACAAAAATATAAATAAAAGAATAAGAGATAGGAGAAAGTTCATGAATATATATATTGAAGTGCGTGCCAGAGCAGTTTCTGCTTGTAATTGTCTTCACGTCGAAATAGAGAAGTTCCGACTAAGCGGACATATAAATAAAATACAAAGAAAACTAAATAGGAAAAATTGTTTGTCTAAGTTTACACATCAATTCTGGTGACCCTAGGGTTGCTTATATAGGCAATGAGCTATTTGGTGAACATTCAACCCTAGATACCAATTAATGCAATATTCTGATAAATGTTAGGGTCTAAATAAGAAAAATATCCCAAAAGTGTTGTCTAAGGAATCAACCATATTTTGGCTTACCATCGTCGTGACGTAAGAAGACTCCTCGTCACGATGTCACCATCATGAATGCCTTCCTATTTCCATCGCATCCTCGTGACGAGAGGAAAATCCTTGCCAGCATCGAGTGCTTTCCCAGCCTTGGCAGTTTTGTTGTTCTATTGGGCTCCCTTGTCTCGCGGCCCAATCATCAGCCCATGTATTCTTGGACTTGAATTGGCATCCTACATACTTAAATAGCAAAAATGCATAAAAAATGCTTATTTTATTAATATTTAGTTCCTAACCATCTAATACTGAAAATGTACTAATTAATTATAAAATGCCAAGAAAATAAGCTCGTTAAGTGCCGAAATGTACTTAAACTACCACTACGATTGGTGGCTAGTCAAATACCCCCACACTTAACTAAATGAAAAATAAACACACAAGGAAAAAAAAATAATAGAACATGCTTTGTACAGAAGAACGGATCAGAACCATATAAACAAGATAATGTATCTAAATATGTAATTCTAGTGCAATAGATAAATTACTCATGATCTCTAAAATTAGGTAGATTAGTTTAATAAATTACAGGGAAAACAAATAAAAGAATGTTAAACATAGTTATCCATCAAAACAAATACATAAAAATACATTTATGTTCAAAGAATCTAGGAAGTAAGAAATTTTAATTTTCAGTTTAATTTTCATCCATCCAGTGTATCACCTAGGTCACGTAAGGCTTTTTGCTTGTAACATTCTGTGGCTTAGGTTGGTTTGGAATTCAAGAATACACTCGACAAAACGGGTTAAGCACGAAAATAGTTTGGCACATTATATTATTCCCAATACTCCCCCAAGTGTACATTTAGCATACCACCTTATATTTACTTCTCTCACCTTCCTTATTTATACATCAGTAATGCCTAGTATAGTATTCATGAGTACAATCATTTGAACTTAATTTTTTTATTCGAACAAATGTCAGCGTACTTTTTTTCAACTCACTTTGTGTTTATTTTTTATATTTTTTTTCTTTTTCGAGATTTTCTCGATTTGACGTTTTGCCTTATTTTTCTACAAGCTCAAAAATCTTATACTCACTATACCATACAATTTATTAGTTCATTCATTTTTTTCTCTTTTTGAAACCATCGTGATGTCTCTACCTAATCCCTCAATATCAATGGTCGGACGTCTAAATCCGTGAAATGGCCAAGAAATAAAAGATCAAATAAAATATTCTTTAAGCTTAGGGTTTCATTCATGATTCATCAAGAAAATGGATTCAGGCTCAAAATAGGTACTAGGGAAAATCTTTACAGGATAGTTTTTCGGCTCAAAAAATGGTTTATCAAACAATGTCTTAGGTCATCCTTAAGTATTTCAATACATGGATTCAATTAACTGATGGATTCAATTAACTGACTTTATCAATTTTTACAACCTACAATTCAATTAACATACATGCTTTTTGTGTTCTTATTTATCATTTGGTATGTTTAACACACTTTTACTCATTCACTGTGTAATAAATTGAACTAACTAGTCTAAAATTAGATAACCTAGAATCACTTATTATCGAATTAAATTTACATTTTATGCACATAATCTTATTTACATGCTCCTAACCAATCATTTGTATTTCTACAAGCTCGAGCACAAACAAAACACAAAAAAAATTAAAATTTAAAAATGACTAAAAACATATAAAAACAAAACAAAATAACAAAAAAATTTAAAAAATTTCTGTGTCATCCCTACACTTTGTTAGACACATTGTCCCCAATGTGCACCAAAAATAATAAGGAGATGAGATTAGCTGATTAGCTTGATAAGTGCAACGAAATTGGTGAGACTAGATCCTCTTTGCAGTTTTGGCTTGAAATTGTAGTGCCTTAAAAAATATGGGGTTCTTACACAAAAAATAACACAACAATTTTTTTCGATAAATTAGATAAAATAAATAAAACACACAAACTAAAAAAAAATCTTATGTACTTCCTCCACACTTTATAACAAATATTGCCCCGATATAAAAGAATTAAAATGTGAACAAGAAAACTTCCTTGAAAAGGTTGAATTCTTTTTGTCTTGGAACTCTTGTGATTTGTGTGCTCTAAGTGAACATAAAATACTTACGAATAAAATATAAACTTAAATAAATAAATAAAAACTATAGTCACTGAGTTTGTGGAGAGTGAAGAATGGCGAGAATCGCATGGGTCGACTGGACAGTTAAGGCACTGAAACGTTGCATAGTAGTCGGCTCATTGCAACGGAATTCTCTCCCTGTCATGATATTGTGATAGCTTTTGTGCTCCCCTAAGTCGTTTCGACAAGGTATGTTGCGACACCCTATAGTAGTATCATGATTTCGATCAACTTTGTTGCGGCTTGGAATCTTTGCTCGTCACTACTAACGATGATGGCTTGTCACGATTTTGGATTATGGCTTAGCCCTTTCACATTTGAAGGTATTGTGGCTCGTCATGATGTGCGCATGGTGGTCGTTGGGACATGAGATCTCATTGAGACGACTTGTTTTCCTTCATCACAAGGACTTGATTCATTGATGGACTTGTTGGGTTGGCTCGTCATAGTGTGTCGCACCACGACTTGGAAGTAACCCAAACTTGTTTTTTCATCTTTTCTGAGCCTATCAGACTCTTTGGTTTGTGCTTAATCGCCTTAATCCACTTCACAAACTCCACAACTATTATGAAAAGCAAATAACACACATAATTAAATACTTACAATACAATAAAAAATAAACAATGAAAAATAAAATTTAAAATCAAATAAAATTTAAAAAAAGATGTCCTTTTTCGGAGTCAGGGCGATCTGTATCACCCGTAAAAAAGAACTTCCAGCTGGTATTTGACATTGTGATCCATCATTTGTTCTTCCATCGAGAGATATAAACCAGTGCCACTCATGCACTTTTGGATGTCCTTAAAGGTCACTCATGTATCTATTCTATTATTTTGTTTCTTTGTTGAAGCAGTTATTGCATCTTTAGTTCTCCATGATCTCCTAGTGGTCGTATACTCCCTCCTCGTACACTTTTTCTTCATCCCATAGGTTTGTCGGATATCCATTCTTCTTGTACATATACTTGTTCGACTTAAGTGGGAGTTTGTTCGAACACTCAGGCTTTTCGTCTTTGTAATCACGACTCCATTGGTTTGTCGAAGCTCTGTATAACCAACTTAATTTGGATAGTTGGTACATCGACCTATAAAAATCAACATTCATTATTAAATCTAAAAATCAACAAGGAGAATAAATAAAAATATAAGAATATTTAATTAAATAAAACTTTTTAAAATAAAAATATTTAATTATGTACAAAAAAATTAAAACACTATCTAGCTCGTTTGTCTTTTGACTAGTATTATTTTACAGTGACCAATCTAATAAAAATTTCACTGTCCCAATCCACAGCAATGGTGCAAAAAACTTGACCACCTATAAATGTGTAATCAGTTATAGCATAAATATCACACCAAATATATAAGAAATTAAATTGGTGGTGACCACAAGTGTACGGGTCAAATTATAATAGAGAAGTGTTACAACGAAACACCAATAAGTATTCTGAGGATCATACCCAAAACATTGTAGATTGGAGAAATTATTATTAAATTAAATACATAAAATAATTACTAATCTAATTGATTCACGAATTAGTAGTGCTAATGCAAATTAAAATAATAATTAAACTAATTAAATTAACTAACTTAACTAAACTATTAGAATTTGTTTGTTCGCAGAGTGATAAGATTGCTTTATATGGAAATGATAGCTCAGTGAGCATCATTAGAGTTCAGTTTAAACCTAGTTGGAATTGAACTAGAGTACTTTAGATGATGAGCAGATATGTTTAGGCAATCGAATAACTTGTTTAGTTGGTTTTTTAAGTGTACAAACAATGTTTTACCACTCTGATTAATGGTAGTAGTTAAATTTGGTAAGACTTAGATTTCAAATCTTATTAGCCAAGCTTAGTCACTGAATTCAAGGTCGATAGTGCGGTCTCAGGCCTTCCCACTAGGCTTATTTTCATTGTTTGTGCTATAAAAGGGTGTCTACAACCAACATGTTATGCTTTTTCTTTTCTCCATGTGTTCTCTCCAATGTACTGAAGAAATTTCTTTTAACTTATATTCTCTAGAAGAGACAAGGAAAATTTCCAGAAGCTTGTCAAACACCATTGATAAGTACCAGTTGACTGATAATTTCTAGGAAACCCTTAGGATGTTGTCGAGGAAATTTACGTCTTTGCTCTAGTACATGCATGATCAATTTATAGTAGATAAATGATCTGATAATTATGGTTGTTTCTTATTTAGCTCAATAAGCTAGAGAAGGTCCAAGCGATCAAGGGAAAGGACCAATAGAGTAGATTCTATACTGAATGTTCTGGTGAGTTAATTTTTTCTTCCTTTAGGTTTTAAAACTCTATGATATGAAGTCGTGTAAGGTAAGTTTTCTTTGCTGAAAATATGTAGATGAGTTGTCAGTGTTGTGTGTACATGTTCATGGTCACGGTTAATACCCACCTTGTATGCTAGTCCAATACCAAACTATCTGTGATGTGCGAAAATGTGGAAAGAAGATTATTTGTGATGCCTCCGGTAGGGTAACTTTATTGTAAACATGACTGGCAGATCACGACCCAACCTTGCGAGAGAACATGTGTTCAATATGACAAGGAATATGAATAATTATATGATTGTGATTGGTATACGATTCTGATTTTTGAATTATGGGTCTGAGGTTGGTACAAACTTGGGCCATAAATAAACATGCATGATTGAAAGAAGTATGCATGAATTACTAGCATGTGTCCACTAAGGATTTTGCATGTTATAATTGTGATGTGTGCACCAGTGAACTGTACAGGCAAATTGACGTAGTGTTATTGTAAGGCAAAGTTTGAAAAATGTATTTATCTTTGATTCGATTAGGGGTAATCTGATAATCATGTTGTGTCTATTGGGAACTCAGTAAGTTCAAATAAACTTACTCCATTACCTTTCTCTCTTAAGCAATTGAGTAGTAAAAGAACATCCATAGAGAGGGACTGCGCCAAAGTTGTATCTACAAGTGAGTCACTTGTCTGTTTGTATCATGCATGGCTATTCGACAAAGTGTATCTACACACATTTTATGTTTAACTTTTTTTTACTTCACAAATGTATTGTTTTGTCTTATAAAGTGTAATTGACCTTGTTTATATTTATGATCTCCAAATTCCCCTGATTTATAATTTTCAAAACTATATTTTCCTAAGTGTATTCGCTTTTGATGGTGGAGCCTAATCAATGGGTATTTTATTAATTCCTATTACTCTCCTTAAAGGTGTAATACAAAGTGAAAAAGGAATAATGATTTTAACATAAAAGGAAATCCTTATAACTGATTTTCTCAAACTTTGAAACATGTCAAAGGTAATTTTGTCAGTAATGCCTCAGTCCATTGGACAAACTATTTGGTCTTTTGAAATATGCCATATCTTCCTAAGGAGCTAATGGGTGTTACAAGTTTTTAGTATTAGAGCCTAGGTTTAGCTGATTCTAGAAAAACTGAAGGTTAAATCACATCCGCCATGCATGATATAACTTTGGCCTAGTCCTTATGGTTTTGATTTATTTAAGTTTTGTTATAGCTTCGAAAAAAAGACTTAAAGCTTAAGAGAAGATACAAAAGAAGAAACTGAGAGCCATGTACCACCAGTACAAGGACAAGGTCTTACAACTAATTGGGCTCGACCGAAAATTCTTTTCATACCGCTTCTGTCACAATGATGAGTAAGATGTTTAACTAGTTCATGCAAATAGCCCAAGCACCCTAACCACAACAATCTCAACCTGAAGTGGTACAGCCAGTACCTCTGGCACCAGCCGCCAACCAATTTAAAGGAAATCCTGTGAGAGAAATCAGTAAGCATGGTGCTAAAGTATTCTTGGGGGATAAGGGTGATGGCCTTACTACAGTAGAACAGTGGCTATCACAAGTAGGCGGAGTGATTGCAAAACTAAAATGTACGCCGATGAATAGTCTTTTATGTGTTTTTTTCTTGTTAGAGGGAGAAATGTATCAATGGTGGGAAACATTAGTAAGCGTAACCCCGAAAGAACAAATAGATTGGGGGTTCTTGTTGAATAAGTTTAGAAAGAAGTATGTGAACCTAATGTCTGTGGAACAGATAAAGAAAGAGTTTTTGTATCTCAAGTAGAGACTGATGTCAGTAATAGAATATGAACTGGAATTTGTCAGACTAAGTTGTTATGTAAGGGACATGTTTCAGACTAAAAAGGCCTTATGTAATAAGTTTGAGTGGGGCTTAAGGGATGCAATCCATGCCTTGGTAGTAGCATCAAAATTCTTAAGTCTAGCAGCCATGACAGCCAAGGCTCAAAAGAAGGAAATGATTATTCAAGAAAGAAGTAAAGGTTAGGATAGGGAAAGAATGAATCAAGCATTCTCTAGTCCACTACCCTCTACAAATTTCAAGAGACCAAAAGATAAAAGCTTCTCTGTTCCAATGAGAGATTTTCCACCTTGAGTTTTCGACGAGAAGAAGGCACACGACGTGACACCTCAATGACGAGTATTGGAGGATCTAGGGTGATGATGGATCTACTATGCGAGCATTGTGGAAGAAATCATCAGGGCAACTGCTGGAAACAATAAGGGGCCTATTTTGTTTATGGATCAATGGATCATCATATTAAAGACTTCCCCCCCAAAGGCTGATACTGTCTCAGAACAATCTGTATGTTGGATTCCAAGTACTCAGCATGAGACAATATTCAAAATAGTTGGAAAGTCAGGATCATTTCATGGAATTTCAAGGAAAAGCTACATTAAACCCACCTCAGGGGTGTCTGCCAGAGCCTATGTGATGAAAGCTAAGGGAGATGCAGACCTACAAAAAGTTATCACGGGTAAATTTTCCTTTTTAGGACATGATATTCATGCATTCATAGACCCTGGTTTAATGCATTTGTAGAAGATAAAAGTCTAGAAGTTGTTCCTTCTAAGACAAACGTGTTGGTGACTAACCCCTTTAGTCAAAGTATCGTAGTTAACAGAGTAATCAGAGATTGTCCGTTGATTTTTGGCGAACACATCTGTTGAAATTCTTTGATTATTTGATGGCATTAAATAGTACAACTTTAGATATTACAACTGATTTTTAGGGAATTTATTTAAAGATATTCTTTCCTTAATTGATTCAATACTTCATGTATATATAGTTGTACATATTTCTAAGAAATACAAACTTTTGAGTGAGTTTTTCCTTAATACATTAGAGTATTCATCTCTGATTTCATCATGGTATCAGTTTTTTATACGATTTTTTGGACTTTATTCTGATTTTAAATTTTGTTCCAAAGAAAAACCCTAGAAATACAAAATTGGCACTTTCCACCCTAGCCTTATTTTTTTCTCTCAACGTCACTACCATTGGACTCAAATCCACTCACCAGTGAAACCCCAAAATTTAGTGACTAGAAGACCTACGTGTGACCCTCACATGTTGTTACAAGCTACTGGACCCTTGTGTCATGCACCTTGTGTGGCTTTCACTTGCTGTCGTCGTGTTTTCTTCGATGCCGTCGCTGTGCTCTTTACTCACTTCTAGTCATTCTCCTCTAAGTGGTGGTTTTTTTTTGGCTAAGTTTTTTTGGGATCTCTTTTTGTGTTCTTTTTAGGTGTTTTTTCCCCTTAATTTTCCAAGCAAGTATTTTGGGTATTAGTTTTTTTTCCAACATTATGTCTAAGAACGAGAAGCTCGTGATTCCAATTGATAATCCTCGTTGCAAATTAGTCATGTAAAGCTTGATGGACATAATTACCCTTATTGGTTGAGGTCCTGCTTGTTGTTTATCAAGGCTCGCGGGTTGTAGGGATACATCACCAGTACAACATCGAAACCTAAACTCACTGATTCAATGTTTAGTCAGTGGGATCCAATGATTTCTCTCATTATGGAATGGCTTATCAACTTTATGCAACCTAATACTTCCAATACTTATTTATTGCTTGATACTGCGGAAAAAATTTGGATTGTTGTTGCTCTCACCCATTCTAGTGTTAGGAATTATGCCCAAATTTTTTAGATTTATAATAAAGTCTATAGTACAAAATAGTGGGAGCTAACAATCTCTCAATATTTTGCTGAATTAAGTGGGTTGTGGTAGGAATTTGATTATTATCAAGATTTTCAAGCTTATTTTACTAATAATGGCAAAAAATTTCAGAAGATGGTGGATAAGGAACATGTTTTTTTATTTCTTGGCTAGGTTGAATATTGAGTATGATCAAATTTGGGTTCAAGTTCTTGGCAAAACTTTGTTCCTTTCTCTCTATAAGGCATAATCCTATGTACAAAAGAGGAGAGTCGTCATGTTGTTATGCTCTATAATCCACCTAGTGAGAAAGCTGGTCTTATTGCTAACCAGGTTGGTCCATCGGGTGGTAAGCCTGCCAAGGATTACTTGATGTGTAAGTACTGTGGTAGGCCTCGACACATTAAAGATTCGTGCTGAAAGTTGCATGGTTGCCTGGTCGAGGTCAAAAATAAGAGGGTAATTCTAGGCCTTTGACAAATTTGTCACTAGGCCTTTGGCAAATTTGTCAGACTCTATGACAACTAAGGAAAAACCACTTCTGCTGGGAGCTTTACCTCAAACGAGATTTAAAATCTCCAATGCCTCTTCTCTCAATTGGATTCTACCTCAATTGCCAAGTCTAATCATGCAAAATCAGGTACAATTTTAAATGCTCCATCTACTTTTGAATCATGTATTATTGATTCCAGTGCAAGTAGACATATGACAGGGTCAAATAAAACCTTATTTAACAATAGTACTTGTCCATCTAAAGATAGTATGTGAATAGCCGATGGCTCCCTTACCTCCGTCTCTGGAACAGATTCTGTTGTTTGTACTTCCAATCTCACTTTATCCTCTATCCTCCATGTTCTTCAATTCCCAATTAACCTTTTATATGTTAGTACTTTCACTAAAGCCTTAAATTGTAAACTTGAATTCTTTCCTGATTACTGTGTCTTTCAGAACCTCCAAACAGGGAAGACGATTGACAGTGGTAAATTGTGTGATGGCTTATATCTTCTGGATTGATCACCCAATATGTCTCAAGCATTATTTGGAGACAATAAAGATGTCAACTGGGAGATAATTTAGTGGCATAGGCAGTTAGGACATCCATCATTTACTGTTCTTACCAAGATGTTTCCTACTTTGTTTTCAAGAACTCAATTAGACTCTTTAGTTTGTGATGCTATGAGTTTGCTAAGCATTCAAAAAAAAATTATCATTTACGTAATAATAGAAGTACTCTTCCTTTTGAGATTATTCATTTGAAAGTTTGGGATGCTACTTGCCTTACTTATTTATCTGGTAATTGTTGGTTTGTTACATTTATTGACTATTGCACTTAGATTACATGGGTATTTTTATTGAAGTCCAAAAGTGATGTTTTATCGTATTTCCATTCTTTTCATAAATTGATTACTACTTAGTTTGATGCTAAGGTTAAGATTTTGAGAATTGATAATAGAACCGAGTATAAATTTAATGATTATTTAGAATCATATGGGATTTTGTATTAGACCAGTTGTCCAAGTACAAGTGCTCAGAATAGTGTTGCTGGAAGAAAAAATCGGCATCTTTTGGATGTTTTTAGATCACTTATGTTCACTATAAAGCTCCCAAAGTTTTACTGAGGGGATGCAATTTTGGTTGTAGCTTATCTCATTAATCGGATGCCTTTTTAGGTCCTTGATTTAAAAGTCTCATAGAAACCTTACAGGGTAAGAAAAATTATCCAGTTTCACTGAAGCTCTTTGCTTGTGTTTGTTTCGTTCATCTTCGACATTGGATCAAACTAGATCCTCGAGCAAGCAAATGTGTTTTCATTGGATATTTTCCCACACAATAGGGTTACAAATGTTATTATTTTCCATCTAGAAAGTATTATGTAAGTATGGATGTAACAGTTTGTGAAGATGAACCCTACTTTTCTTCATCACAATTATCTCTTCAGGGGGAGGTTATTGAAAATGAAGAGATGACACCCTATTCTATTACCCTTTCGGGGGAGAATTTAGTTCCAGCAGAGACTTTGGCTTAAGATATGACTAGTGGACAGTTGTTGGATAGGCTTGATCTAAGGATATACACTGGGAAAGGCAAGAAAGAAAACACCATCATACAATTTACTTTATGCCCTGACTTTTCACTGCCAGGTGAGTCTTCTTTACCTGAGTTTGCTACTGATTTAAAATTACCAATAGCCCAACGAAAAGGTGTTAGAACTTGCATTTTACATCCTATCACTAACTTTGTCTTTTATGATTCCTTATCCCCGTCTTATAAAGCTTTTGCTTTGTCTTTGTTCTCGATGTCTATTCCATAGGATAAGAGAGAAGTTATCACTAATCAAAGATGGAAAAAGGCTATGATTGAATAAATGAGGGCTTTAGCAAAAAATGAGACGTGGGAACTGGTTAATCTTAAGGGGCAGAAAATGGTTGGCTACAAATGGGTATTTACTATCAAGTATAAGGCTAATGGTTCAATTGAAAGACTCAAAGCCAGATTAATAACGCAAGGATTCATTCATACATATGGAGTGGATTATCAAGAAACATTTTCTCCAGTTGCTAAATTAAACACGATTAGGATCCTTTTATCATGTGCAGCAAGTCTCGAATGGGACTTACAACAATTTGATGTAAAGAATACCTTCTTACATGGAGAACTGGAAGAAGAAGTGTATATGAAAGTTCATATAGGATTCAAGAATAAAGATACTCAAGGGAAGGTATGTAGACTAAAAAAGGCCCTATATGGACTAAAGCATTCTCCTAGAGCCTAGTTTGGCAGATTTAGTAAGGGCATGGTGTCTTCTGGCTATCAACAAAGTAATGCTAATCATACCCTCTTTATAAAACATGACAAGGGTAAAATTACTCTTCTAATAGTTTATGCTAATTACATAATTATGATAGGTGATGACAGAGAAGAAATGACCTAACTTAAGAAACAATTGGCTTAGGAATTCAAAATCAAAAACTTGGGAAAGTTACAATATTTCCATAGAATAAAAGTTCTTAGATCAAAAGAGGGAATCTTTATTTACCAAAGAAAGTATGTCTTAGATCTTCTAATAGAGACTAACATGTTAGGTTGCAAACTAGAAAAATCACCTATTGAGAGTAATCACAAGTTACAAGCAGAGATTAGTGAAATGGTGGATAAAGGGAGATATCAAAGACTCATCGGACAATTGATTTATCTCATTCATACTTGACCTGATATAGCCTATGCGACTAGTTTGGTAAGCTAGTTTATGCATGATCCTTGCGAAGCCCATATGCAAACAGTATTGCAAATTTTGTGCTATTTGAAGTCTACACTGAACAAAGGTATTCTCTTTCCCAAAAATAGTCATTTCAAGATAGAAGTATTTACATGTGCAGATTGTGGTGGCTCTCTTGATGGTAGAAGGTCTACAATAGGTTATTTTACTCTTGTGGGAGTAAACTTAGTCACTTACAAGAGTAAGAAATACAGTGTTGTAGCTCGATCAAGTACAGAGGCAGAATATAAGGTCATGGCTCAAGGTGTTTGTAAGCTTTTATGGATACAAAAGGTATTGAAAGTGCTAAAGTTGTTGAACAAAAATGGATTAACTTTGTACTGTGACAACAAAATGGCGCCTTAAGTCCAAACAAGCACATCAAAATAAAGCATCATTTTATCAATGAAAAAGTAGCCAATGGTGCCTTAAGTCTATCTTATCAAGTATCTAAAAAAATAGATGGCTAATGTTTTTAGGCTCAACTGTCAGACTTATCATAATCTTCTTTCCAAGTTGAGCATGTGAGACATCTATACACCAACTTTAGGGATTTTATTTAAAGATATTCTTTCTTTAATTAATTAAACGCTTCATGTATATATAGTTGTACATATTTCTAAGAAATACAAACTTTTGAGTGAATTTTTCCTCATTACATTAGAGTATTCATCTCTAATTTCATCAACATCTTTTTGATGGATTTATTACTACTATAATTTCACGAGTTCGATGTTATCCTTAGGTTGGACTGGCTAATTAGACACAATGTTGTGGTAGACTGTTGAACTAGAGGTGTATGTCTTTTAACTACAGAAGGGAAATAAGTGTTACTACTGGCATGAAAACTAGTTTGATGGGTAGCATAATTTCAACAGTTTACTCTGGGAAGCTTATAGTTAAAGGCGTAGATGCATACCTGGTGTATATTATAGATTCGATTGAGGTGAGGAAAGACATCGGTCAAGTACCAATTGTGAAGGATTTTTTCGATGTGTTTCCAGAGGAATTACCAGACATATTGCAAAACAAAGAGGTAAAGTTCTAGATTGAAATAGCACCTGGTACTACACCTATATCTTGTACCTCATACATAATAGTTCCATTGGAGTTAAAACGAGCTAAAGAAGTAACTATAAGACCTTTTGGATAAAGGCTTTATTCGACCAAATGTCTCACTATAGGGAGCACCAATCTTTTTCGTGAAGAAGAAAGACGAGACTCGTCGCTTGTGCATTGATTACCGCCAACTAAACAAGGTAACTATGAATAACAAGAATATGCTCCCTCGAATAGAAGACTTGTTTGATCAACTGAGTGGAGCTACTATTTTCTCCAAAACTGATTTGCGGTTTGGCAATTACCAAGTGGACATTAAAGGTGACAACATTCTGAAGACTACATTTCGTTTACGCTATGGACATTATTAATTCAGTGATGTCGTTTGGATTAACGAATGTGCCAACAATATTCATGGATATAATGAATAAAGTCTTCCAACCCTATTTGGACTATTTTGTAGTTGTCTTTATTTACGATTTTTTGGTCAACTCTAAAAGCGTGGTGGATCATTAAGAACATTTGGATATTGTTCTAAAGACTCTGCAAGAAAATAAGTTATACACCAAATTCAGTAAGTTAGAATTTTCGCTAAGAAAACCTAATTTCGTAGGTCACATTATTTCTATAGAAGGTATCAAGGTAGACCCTGATAAGATCAAAGTTGGCTTGATTGGAATCCGCCAAAGAATGTCACTGAGATACGTAGTTTCCTAGGTTTCGTGGGTTACAACAAGCGATTTATAAAAGGGTACGCCATGTTAGAAACAACTCTCATGTGTTTGCTAAGAAATAAGGAAAAGTTTGAGCTGATAGAGGTGTGTCAAAAGATCTTTGACAAGCTAAAAACAATTCTAACAAAGACTATTACACCCCTTACCTGTACTCAACGCCGGAACAGGATACGAGGCATTACTAAATTACAAAGCGAGTAAACATACAATTCCAGGTCATAAATTTTCATCAAAATTAAAACCATTCCCATTCAATCATAAGTCCCTAATACGAGCCTACAAGGCTCGAAACATGCTTTGGAAGTGGTTTGAGACTAAACCAAGCACTTGGGAAATTTTTACAAAACATAGAAATTTTTTGCTATGAACAGGAGTCACACGCTCGTGTTGTCACACATGCCCGTGTCCCTAACCCGTGTAACTCTCTATTTTGCAAAGCATGAACAAATTGATGTCACACAGCCAAGTCACACGCTCGGGACACACCCGTGCTTGAGGCCGTGTCCCTCACACAACTGAGACACACGCCCGTGTCTCTGCCCGTGTGCTTAATTCTGAGCATTCTATTTCTCAAAATTAAGGTGCAGATGACACACGGCTAGAACACATGCCCATAGGGTAGACCATGTGTCACACACGGCCTAGACACACGCCCGTGTGTCTACCTGTGTAGACAAAATAAAGGCTATCTACCAAGCCATTTGTCACCCTCATTTACACCTACACACACACGAGTTCAATGGCATAATCCATGGCATGTTTAAGCAACCAAAACATCCATAATCAAGGCTAAATCATATCATTCATTACCAACACTTAACATATTTACTATAGCATAATTTACCAAATCAATTCATACAAAACTCACATTCACAAGTATCAACGTGAATACTTTCGTCATGCATAATTCCACTTAGATTTCCTAGCACACCAAAAGACCCATCTCATCCATTTCACAACAAGTTATTTAACCATAATAAACACATAGCAACCCATTGCAAAACAGAAAAACAAGAAGGCATTAACACATATATAAATGGCTTTACAATCATTTTAGCCAAAATAAGCCAATTACATAGGTAAATACCAAATCAAAGTAAACAAATATAAGCCAATACATTTGGCCAAATCAAATGACACATATAAAAAAATGACCAAGTCCCTATTCATGCCATACTCTTAAAATGTTTTATAATCATCAGTACCCAAATGACAGTTTGATAGTGTGATGCGACTTCCGACGATCTCTAATCCCAAACTAGCTTGGTGACACTATATAACATTGAAAATACAATGGAGTAAGCTATATAGCTTAGTAAGCTATTATGAAGTAATAAGAAACCTTACCATACATTAATCATGCAAGTAATATAATATAAGATAACATAATTTACCATAATCTCATAATCATAATTCACTTCCATCACAATTTACCTTGAAATCGTCATTTCACGAATTAATAATCATAAGCTTCGAGTACATACCTGTACCATTTTGTAACAAATTCACACTTATTCTCATCTTTGATATACCCGTGAACTACTCGGAATAGTAATGTCGGATACTCAGGAATTTTGCAGACTAAGTGCCACATATGTAGCCAACGCTACCTAAGTCTCATATCTCATAATTGCTTGCTCTCGAGCTATCGATGGGCCTACTCATACAAGCCATCAGTCCAGACGTAGCTATACGGTGCTGCTCACACAAACTATCAAGTAACTGCACAATATGCCGGTATACTCAGCCACCGGTAGGACATACAGGACCATAATCACATAACACATGGTAACCCTAGTGACATGTCACTTGTATCCTAATTTATTCC
Organism: Gossypium hirsutum; assembly: GCF_007990345.1. Classification (NCBI taxonomy): domain Eukaryota; kingdom Viridiplantae; phylum Streptophyta; class Magnoliopsida; order Malvales; family Malvaceae; genus Gossypium; species Gossypium hirsutum. Next base: position 41,552,281 of record NC_053429.1, read on the forward strand.
TAAGGTTCAAACGGAATTTCTTGCTTATCAAACTGTCGTCGAACTCGTCCATAAAGTTAACCTCATCACACAACCAATGATACAGTTCATGCAATATTAAAGCATTTAAATACAATTATATTAAAACATATTTAACATACGAACGTACCACGGTTACAAAAAACGGCTATTAGTTCGATTTAGTCCTCAACCTTGTTCTTTCCCCACTTTAAAATTGAACTTCGTTTTTCTTGATCTATAATATCAACTTATTTAATCATCACATTATTCAATTTAGCCCAAAAACACACTATTTCAAAAATTATATTTTTGCCCATTAACATTTTAACATTTTTATAATTTAGTCCCTAGGCTCGTAAAATGAATTTCTTTCAATTTTCTCACAACCTAAGCCTAGCCAAACCTTTTTCATGCTCATGACAGCCCACATTTTTCATTTATTCACATTTTTCTACTCATTTTATAGACTCACAAATAAGTCCATATTTGTCATTTTTACCAAAAATCACTTTACAAAAGTCATTTAACAAACAACAAACATACATTTTCTACCACCAAACATCAAAATACATACATGTTCAACATGGGTAAAATTTTATACTTCACATTTCCTTCAAATTAGTCCTTGAAATAACTAAATCAAGTTACAACGATCTCAAAAATATAAAAATCGTTAAAAATAGGACAAGAATGGACTTACAATCGAGCTTGAAAGTGGCCAAAACCCTAGCTATGTTTTCTCCTTGTGAAATTCGGCCGTGGGGAACTAATTTGAAGAAGATGAAATCTTTTATTTGTCAAATTTTGTCTTTATTTACCAAATGACTAAAATGCCCTTTTAGTCAAATTGAAGGCTTTAACCATGTCCATTTTTGTCTACCCTAGAGTATAATGGTCTAATTACCATTTAAGGATCTGTAATTTAAGGATTCATAGAAATTAGACACTTTTAACATAGAGAACTCAATTTTTGCACCTATTGCAATTTAGTCCTTCTAGTCAAATTGAACACTGAATCGATAAAATTTCTTAACGAATTTTTCACACAATCATTCAATCATACTGTAGAGCTTTAAATAATAGTAAAATAAATATTTCTACTTCGAATTTCTGGTCTCAAAACCACTATTCTGATTTGACCCAAAAATGGGCTGTTACAACTCTCCCTCCTTTAGGGATTTTCGTCCCAAAAATCTTACTAGAAAAGAGGTTAGGGTATTATTTTCTCATAGCTTCCTCAGGTTCCCACGTAGCCTCTTCGACCCTATTTCATTGCCACAGAACTTTCACTAGAGCTATGCTTTTATTTCTCAACTATTTAACTTCCTGAGCTAAAATCTTGATTGATTCTTCACCATAAGTCATATTGGGTTGAATCTCAATCTCTGTCGGCGAAATTATGTACGAAAGATCTGATCGGTATCATCACAACATCGACACATGAAATACATTGTGGATCCTTTCTAATTCCGATGGCAAAGCTAGTCCATATGCCACTGGCCCTATTCTTTCAATAATCTCATACGACTAATGAACTGCGAACTCAACTTACCTTTGCGGCCAAATCTAAGTATTTTTCTTCCATGGTGATTTCTGTCGATCCGAAGCTGCTTTTAAACAATCACGAATTACTTTCACCATTTCTTTGAAATCCCTATTCTTTCAATAATCTCATACGACCTAATGAACTGCGGACTCAACTTACCTTTGCGGCCAAATCTAAGTATTTTCTTTAATGGTGATTTCTATCGATCCGAAGCTGCTTTCAAACAATCATGAATTACTTTCACCTTTTCTTTGAAATCCATGCCCAATTCAATCTCGTGAATCTGTTTCTCATTAAGCTCGGTCCAGTATAATAGAGTTTAGCATTTGCCACCATACAATGCTTCATACGGTGCCATCTTTATACTCAACTGATAACTGTTATTATAAGTAAATTCGACCAACGGTAGGTATTTCTCCCAACTACCTTTGAACTCTAAAACACAACAGCGAAGCATATCTTCGAGAATTTGAATCACTCTCTCAGATTGACCATTGGTTTCCGGATGGAACGCAATCCTAAAATTCAACTTTGTACCCAGTGCTTCTTGCAATTTCTTCCAAAATTGCTATGTAAACCCTGATTCTTTATCCGAAACAATAGAAGTAGACACCCCGTGCAATCTAACAATCTCAGAAATGTATAATTCAGCTAGCTTATCAAGTGAATAATCAGTACGTACCGGAATAAAATGAGCCGATTTCGTCAATCTATCAACAACGACCCAAATAGCATCTTTCTTCTTCGGAGCCAGAGGTAATACAATTACAAAATCGATTGTAATTCTGTCTCATTTCAATCGGGAATCATCACAGGCTAAAGTAAACTAGAAGGTACTTGATGTTCAGCCTTTACTTGTTTACAAATCAAACATCTCGATACGAATTCAGAAATATCTCGTTTCATGCCCGACCACTAATACAATTTCTTCAAATCATTATACATATTCGTACTTGCTGGATGAACAAACAGACAACCACTATGTGCCTGTTGAAGAATTTTCTAAATCAACTCAGTATCTTTCGGTACACAAATCCTACCTCAGAACATCAAACAATCATTAGCCCCAATCTGAAAGTCTGATTCACTATTCGATTCGCACTGAACTCTCTTAGCTTGTAATTCACTAACATATATTTGAGCTTCGTAAATTTGCTGAAGCAATACCGGTTTAGCTTTTAACTTGGCTAGAATCGATCCATCATCAGACAAATTCAGTTGCGTATTCATTGCTCTCAAAGCAAATAAATATTTCCTACTCATAGCATCGGTGACTACATTCGCCTTCCCAAAATGATAATCGAGTACCAACTCATAGTCTTTCAACAACTCGAGCCATCTTCGCTGTTGCAAATTCAAATCTTTCTGAGTCATCCAATACTTTAAACACTTGTGATCAGTAAAAATGTGACACTTCTCATCAAATAAATGGTGTCGCCATATTTTTAAAGCAAACATAATAGGAACGAATTCCAAGCCATGTGTCAGATAATTCCTTTAGTGCAGTTTCAACTGTATCGAGGCATAAGCTATCACTTTGCCCTCTTACATCAACACACAACCAAAACCGTTCGGTGATGCGTCGCTGTAAATCATAAACTCTTTACCTGACTCAGGTTTCACTAATACCAATGCCTCAGTTAACAACGCTTTCAACTATACAAAACTCTTTTGACATTCTTCAGACCACTCGAATTTCACATCTTTTTGTAACCATCTAGTCATAGGTGTAGAAATCATCGAAAATTACTAAACAAAATGTCAATAATAACTAGCAAAACCGAAAAAGCTTCTAACTTCGAATACATTTCTCAGAGGTTTCCAATCGATAACTGTCGAAATCTTACTCGGATCAACCCGTATACCTTCTACTGAAACAATGAGCCCCAAAAATCTAACTTCTCGGAGCCAAAACTCACTTTTGCTAAATTTAGCAAATAATTTCTTATCTCTCAAAGTCTGCAATACAGTTCTTAAATGTTCAGCATGCTCAGACTCATCTCATGAATAAATCAAAATGTCATCAATAAAAACAACCACAAATTTATCCAAATACAGTCAAAAAATTTGATTCATCAAGTACATAAAAATTGTAGGAGCGTTTTTTTATCCAAATGGAATAACAAGAAATTCATAATGGCCATACCTCGTTCTAAAGGCAGTCTTTGGCACATCTAACTCTTTAACTCTCAACTGATAATAGCCTGGTCTCAAGTCTATCTTCGAGAACACTATTGTCCCTTTCAACTGGTCAAAAATATCATCAATTCTTGGTAAAGGATACTTGTTCTTTATCATAACCTTATTAAGTTGACGATAATCAATACAAAGTCTCATGGATCCGTCTTTCTTCTTGAAAAATAACACTGGTGCACCCCAGGGCAAAAAACTCGGTCTCGCAAAACCCTTATCTGTCAACTCTTGCAACTAAGATTTCAATTCTTTCAATTTGGCTGAAGCAATTCTATACAGATCTATCGATATCGGTGAAGTTCTCGGTACCAAATCAATAGTAAACTCAATCTCTCTAATCAGTAGTAATCCAAGCAACTCCTCTGGGAACACATCTAGATATTCACAAACTACTGGCATAGATTCAGTCTTCAATTTAGACACTTTTGTAATCAGTACATACGCAAGATAAGCTTCACAACCTTTTCTTACATACCTCTGAACCGACATCGATGAAATTAAAATAGGCAACTCAACCGACTCCTTCGATTTAATCCGAAGAATTTTATTATTTTGACATTTCAATTCAATAATCTTTCGTCTACAATTCACTACGACATCATGTAGAGTCAACCAATCCATTCCAAAAATTACATTGAACTCATCAAACGGTAAAAGCATTAAGTCAACTGAAAAACAGTGGACCCAAATCATTAAATGACAACTCTTGCAAACTTTATTAACTAGAACATATTTGCCTAAAGGGTTCAACACTTTAATCACATACACAATAGACTCAATAGGAAAATTCTTACTAGATACCAAATTCATGCAAATATAAGAATGAGTCGATCTAGGATCAATTAATACAACTACATTAAAATCATAGACAGAAAATGTACCAGTGGTAACATCAGGGGATGATGCACTTCGCGAGCGCAAATAGCGTAAGTTCTAGTAGGTGCTCTGACCTCTGATCTCCCAGTTAACTCTTTTGTCACACCTTTGCTACTGTTCCCACTCCAGTATTTCTCGGTGGCCTTCCTCTAGTGGCAATGTTACTTGGCCTTGCATTCTGAAAATTATATTTCTCAGCCATTTTAGGGAAATCTCAAATGAAGTGATCTGGGGAGCCACATTTAAAGCAAGCCCAGTTTTTCATCCTACATTCATCGAGATGTCGTCTACCACAGTGTTGACATTCAGGTCTATTAGACCTAACATTACCAACACTCGCTATTGATGTAGTTTGGGCTTTAGAACCTGAATACTACTTCCCACGATCTCTGTTAGAATACCTAGCTGAAGCATTAGAACAAGTATACAAATCCCTCGACTTCTTTGACAGAGATTGAAATGACTTATTTATCGGTCTTTTTCTTGAGTCTCTAGCCTCAAACTCAGCCTTTCTCTTTTCTTTGCTCAACTCTTCGACTTTGCAAGCTCGATCGACTAGCACGACAAATTACTTCAACTCTAAAATCCCAACTAACAGTCTGATATCCTCATTCAGCGCATCTTCGAATCTCTTGCACATGATAGCCTCGGTAGAAACACATTCTCGAGCATACTTACTGAGCCTAACAAATCTTGCTTGTATTCAGTCACTGACATATGGCCCTATTTCAGCTCTAGGAACTCTTTGCGTTTCTGATCAATGAACCGCTGACTGATATATTTCTTTCTGAACTCATCTTGAAAGAATTCCCATGTAACTCTTTCCCTCGGTACCACGAATACAAGAGTATACCACCACTGATACGATATGTCTCTCAAAAGCGATATAACACATTTCAAGCACTCATCTATTGTGCAAGAGAGCTCATCAAATACCCTGATAGAGTTCTCAAGCCAAAACTCTGCTCTCTCTCTGGAACATCGTCAATATTATCTCCAAATTCTTCGGCCCCTTGCTTTCAAATCTTATAAACTGGAGACTTCTTCAGTCTTACCAATTCCACACCTTAGTGAGCTATGGGAATTGGTTAGGGATTAGGTAGGGGTGGAGGATATTGGGTAGCCGGATTTGTTCGAACAAACTCGGCAAACCACTCATTCATCCTTTGGAAGAAGGCTTCTCTAGCCTCTCCTCCCTGGCTAACCGTTACTAGTCTATTTTTAGATGGTGCTGTCCTTTCAGCGGAAGCCGGCGCATTACTTTCAACATCGTCAGCTACCTCTCTGTTGGGATCCATTTACTTTATGAAATCAAAATTTAGATTGTCAAGAGTCGTCACACTATCACAAATTAAATATGGCATGTATAGTTAGCCTCTCACACATGCTACGTTAGTCCAAGAATCGACTAAATCATAGCTTTGATACCATTAACTGTAACACCCCTTACCCGTATCCAACGCCAGAATAGGATATGAGGCATTACTGGACCTACAAAGTGAGCAAACATACAATTCCAGGTCATAAATTTTCATCCAAACTAAAACCATTCGCATTCAATCATAAAGTCATTAATACGAGCCTACGAGGCTAGAAACATGCTTTGGAAATGGTTCGAGACTAAACCAAGCACTTCAAAAATTTTTACGAAACTTAGAAAATTTTTGATATGAACAGGGGTCACATGCCCGTGTGGTTTGGCACACGCCCGTGTGGGCAGGCCGTGTGGTCACACACGTCCATGTTCCTACCCATGTAACTCTCTATTTTGCAATGCATGAACATATTGATGTCACACAACCAAGTCACATGCCCGTGTGTCAGGCCGTGTGGTAAATTATATTTTCATAAAATAGGTGCAAACTTCACACAGTCAGGACGCATGCCCGTGCCTGAGGTCGTGTCCCTCACACGGCTGAGACACACACCCGTGTCCTTGCCTATGTGCTCAATTCTGAGCATTCTGTTTCTTAAAATTAAGGTGCGGGGGACACACAGCTAGAACACATGCCCATGGGGCAGACCGTGTGTCACACAAGGCCTAGACACACTCCTGTATGGACAAAATAAAGGCTATCTACCCAGCCATTTGTCACCCTCATTTACACCTACACACACAAGTTCAATGGCATAATCCATGGCATGTTTAAGAAATCAAACATCCATAATCAAGGCTAAATTATATCATTCATTACCAACACTTAACATATTTATGGTAGCATAATCTATCGAATCAATTCATACCAAACTCACATTCATAAGTATCAACATGAATACTTTCATCATGCATAATACTACTTAGATTTCCTAGCACACCAAAGGACCCATCTCATCCATTTCACAACAAGTCATTTAACCATAATAAACACATAAAAGCCCATTACAAAATACAAAAAAAGGCATTAACACATATACTTATATAAATGGGCGTACAATCATTTTAGCCAAAATAAGCCAATTACGTGGCTAAATACCAAATCACAGTAAACAAATATAATCCAATCTTTTGGCCAAATCAAATGACACATATAACAAAATGACCAAGTCTCTATACATGCCATACTCTTAAAATATATTAAAATCATCGGTACCCAAAAGACAGTTTGATAGTGTGATGCGACTTCCGACGATCTCCAATCCCGAGATAGCTTGGTGACACTATAAAACATTGAAAATAAAACGGAGTAAGCTATATAGCTTAGTAAGCTCGTATGAAGCAATAAGCAACCTTACCATACATAAATTATGCAAGTAATATAACATAAGATAACATAATTTACCATAAACTCATGATCATAATTCACTTCCATCAAAACTTACCTTGAAATCGTCATTTTATGAATTAATAATCATACACTTCGATTACATACCTGTAACATCTCGTAACAAATTCACACTTATTCTCATCTTTGACTGACCCTTAACCACTCAGAATAATAATGTCGAATACTCAGGAATTTTGCACACTAAGTGCCACATATGTAGTCAATTCTACCTAAGTCTCATATCTCATAATTGCTCACTCTCGAGCTATCGACGACTCACACAAGTTGTCAATCCAGACGTAGCTATACAATACTGCTCACACAAGCTGGCAAGTAACCACACAATATGCCGGTATACTCAGTCACCGTTAGGAATCACATAATCATATAACACATGGTAACCCTAGTGACATGTCACTTGTATCCTAATCTATCCCTAAGGTTCAAACGAGATTCCTTGCTTATCGAAACATCGTCGAACTCGCTCGTATAGTTAAACTCGTCCACACAATCAATCATACAGTTCTTGCAATATTAAAACATTTAAATACAATTATATTAAAGCTTATTTAACATACGAACTTACCTCGATTACAAAAATGACTATTAGTTTGATTTAGTTCACACTTGTTCTTTCCCCGATCTAAACTCGAACTTCATTTTTCTTGATCTACAATATCAAATTTAACTTATTTAATCATCACATTATTCAATTTAGCCCAAAAACACAATATGAAAAAATTACATTTTTGCCTCTAACATTTGGACATTTATATAATTTAGTCCCTAGGCTCGTAAAATGAATTTCTTTCAATTTTCTCACAACCCAAGCCTAGCCAAACCTTTTTCATGCTCATGACTGTCCACATTTTTCATTTATTCACATTTTTCTACTCATTTTATAGACTTTTACAATTAAGTCCCTATTATTTGTTTTTACCGAAAATCACTTTACAAAAGTCGTTTAACAAATAACAAATATGCATTTTCTACCATCAAACATCAAAATACATACATGTTCAACATGCGTAAAATTTTAAACTTCACCTTTCTTTCAAATTAGTCCATGAAATAGCTAAATCAAGTTACAACGATCTTAAAAATATAAAAATCATTAAAAATGGGACAAGAACGGACTTACAATCGAGCTTGAAAGTGGCCAAAACCCTAGCTATGTCTTCTCCTTGTGAAATTTGGCCATAGGGGACTAATCTGAAGAAGATGGAATCTTTTATTTGTTAAATTTTATCTTTATTTACCAAATGACTAAAATGCCTTTAATGAAAAACTTAAAAATTTCACCTAACCATGTCCATTTTTACACATCCTAGAGTATAATGGTCTAATTACCATTTAAGGACCTCTAATGTAAGGATTCATAGAAATTAGACACTTTTAACATAGAGAACTCAAGTTTTGTACCTATTGCAATTAGTCCTTCTAGTCAAATTGGACAGTCAATCGATAATATTTCTTAACGAAATTTTTACACAATCATTCACTCATACTGTAGACCTTTAAATAATAACAAAATAAATATTTATACTTCAAATTTTTGGTCCCAAAACTACTATTCTGATTTGACCCAAAAATAGGCTATTACAAAGACCCCAATTTTGGTCCAGTTAGAGTCTAGCATAGAGTACACTAAGTACATTAACACATCCTTAAACAAGCTGGGATGTGTGCTCATGCAAAGAGGATAGGTCTTGGTACATGCATCTCGCCAGCTTAAGCTATACGAGAAGAACTATCCAATGTATGACTTGGAGCTAACAACTATAGTACTAGTACTAAAGATCTGGAGATATTATCTCTCTAAGGAGAAGTGTCGCATGTTCTCGGGCCATAAGATCTTCAAGTACTTGATGGCAGAAAGATCTATATTTACGCCAATGACGTTGGATGAAGTTGCTAAAAAACTATGACCTAGCTATCGAGTACCACTATGGGAAGACTAATGTAGAGGTAGATGCTTTAAGCAGAAAGACTATGGCAATGTTGGCATCCCTTCAAGCGAGTGTTCGTATGTTAGACTATATGTTGTTACTTGTAGAATTGACCACCTGACCTACTTTTCTTTCTCAAATTTTGGAGGAACAACTAAAAGATACTAAATGTAAAGGGTACAAGAAGTAGTTAGCGTTTAACGATACTAAGAACTTTACCTTGGGAAATGATGGAAAACTTCGGTATATTAAAAGGATGTATGTACCATTAAGAAATGACTTGAGACAAGTATTGTTAAGGAAGACTTATCAAAGACCATTTTCATTTCATCAAAGAAGTGTTATAATGTACTGTGACTTAAGAGGCTTATATTGGTAGCCTAGAATGAAGAAGGAGATATCAAAATATGTTTCGAGTTGTTTGACATGCCAATGAGTGAAGGCAGAGCATCAAGTTCCCTCAGGGAAGCTATATCCTTTAAAGACTCCAAAGTGGAAGTAGGACAAGATAACCAATGAAGAAGGAGATATCAAAATATGTTTTGAGCTGTTTGACATGCCAGTGAGTGAAGGCAAAGCATCAAGTTCCCTCAGGAAAGCTATATCCTTTAAAAACTCCAAAGCAGAAGTAGGACAAGATCACCATTGACTTTATTTTTGGATTTCACTCAGTCATACCAAGAAGAACATAATTTGGGTAATTATAGATTGGCTTACTATGTCAGCCCATTTCCTCCCTGTAAGGACTGACTACTCGCTAGATAAGTTGAAGGAGCTTTACATATTAGAAATTATGCAACTTCACGGGATACCAAATTCCTTAGTATCTGATTGAAATCCAATGTTCACATCAAGGATTTGGAAACATCTAGAAAAGTCCTTGAGAACCAAGTTACAATTCAATACCACCTTCCATACTCAAACATATTGGAAATCAGAAAGACTGATTCAAGTTCTCGAGGATATGCTCAGAAGTTGTGTAATAACTTTTGGAATCAACTGGGAAAAATATCTTCCATTGGTAGAGTTCGCATATAATAACAATTATCATGCCAGTTTAAGAATGTCACCTTTTGAAGCACTGTACAGAAGGTGTAAATCTCCCACCTTTTGGCTGGAACTTAGGGAGAAAAAGATAATCGGTCTTGACTTGGTATGAGAAACAGAAGAAAGATTCTGATTATTCGAACTTATTTAAAAGCTACTCAAAAATAACAAAAAGCTTATGCTAATAGGAAGAGGAAAGATATTCTATTTGAGGTTGGAGACAATGTATTTTTGAAGTTGTCTACTTGGAAGAAGGCAATAAGATTTGGACAAAAAGTGAAACTAAGCTCGTGTTTTATAGGACCATACAAAATACTGGAACGAGTTGGTATAGTGGCGTATAGATTGGCGCTACCACCAGAACTGTCAAAGATTCATAACGTGTTCCATTTATTCATATTGAGGAGATATCGATCAAATCCAGACCATGTGATTTAAGTAGAAACTCTAGAAGTGGAGCCTAACCTATCTTATGAGGAAGTTTCAGTTTAAATTTTAGTCGAAGAAGTGAATGAGTTGAGAAATAAAAGAATTCCACTGGTAAAAGTGTTGTGGAGGAATCACAATACGGAGGAAGCCACCTGGACGAGAGTTTAATGAAAGAACAATACCCACAACTTTTCACAGGTCAAAATTTTGAGAATGAAATTTCCTAATGGGGAGAATTGTAACAGCCTGCCCGGCGTAGATCATATTGATTTTCTTTTGGCGTGTAATTGAGTAAGCCAAAGTAGTAATAGGGTGAATTATCAGGTTAAGTGTTGGGTTGGCGTGTTTCATGAATTCTTCAATATACAATTGTGAAGTACACCTTGGTGGAAATCACGATTTGGCGAATTCTAAGGCTAGTAAACTCTAAGGCTTGGCAAACCCTTTTATGAGACGATATGCCAACCCTAGATGTTCTAGGGAGTGATAAGATTGCTTTATATGGAAACGATAGCTCATTGAGCATCGTTAGAGTTCAATTTAGACCTAGTTGGAATTGAACTAGAGTACTGTAGATGACAACTCGATATGTTTAGGTAATCGAATGATCTGTTTAGTTGGTTGCTTAAGTGTACAAGCAATGTTTTACCACTCTGATTAGTGGTAGTAGTTACGTTTGGTAAGGTTTAGATTTCAAATCTTATTAGGCAAGCTTAGTCATTGAATTCAAGGTCGATAGTGGGGTCTCAAGCCTTCCCACGAAGCTTATTTCCATTGTTTGTGCTATAAAATGGTGTCTATAACCAACATGTTATACTTTTGCTTTTCTCTTTGTATTCTCTCCTACGTACTTAAAAAATTTCTTTTCACTTATATTCTCTAGAAGAGACGAGGAAAATTTCCAGAAGCTTGTCAAACGCCATTGATAAGTACTAGTTGACTAGTAATTTCTCGAAAACCTTTAGAATGTTGTCGAGGAAATTTATGTCTTTGCTCTAGTACATGCATGATCAATTTATAATAGATAAATGGTCTGATAATTATGGTTGTTTCTTATTTAGCTCAATAAGCTAGAGAATGTCCAAGCGATCAAGGGAAATAACCAATAGAGTAGATTCTATCCTGAAGGCTCTGGTGAGTTCATTTTTGCTTCCTTTGGGTTTTGAAACTCTATGATATGAAGTTGTGTAAAGTAAGTTGTCTTTGCTGAAAATATGTCGATGTGTTGTTAATGTTGTGTGTACATGGCCATGGTCACGGTTAATACCCACCTTGTGTGCTATCCCAATACCAAACTATTTGTGATATGTGGAAATATGGAAAAAAGCTTATTTGTGATACCTTTGGTAGGACAACTTTATTGTAAACCAGACTAGAAGATCATGACCTAATCTTGTAGGAGAACACGTGTTCAATATGACAAGGAATATGAATAATGATATGGTTGTGACTGAATGCGATTCTAATTTTTGAATTATGGGTTTGAGGCTGGCACAAGGTTGGGCTATAAATAAACATGCATGATTAAGAGAAGTATGCATGAATTACTAGCATGTGTCCACTGATTATTTTGCGTGTTATAATTGTGATGTGTGCACTAGTGAACTGTACAGGCAAATTTGTGTAGTGTTACAGTAAGGCAGAGTTCAAAAATTATCTTTATCTTTGATTCAATTAAGGGTAACCTGATAATCATGTTGTGCCTATTGGGATCTCACTAAGTTCATATGAACTTACTCCATTACCTTTCTTCCTCAAACAATTGAGTAGTAAAAAAAGATCTGTAAAAGGGGATTATGCCAGAGTTGCACCTACAAGTGAGCCACTTGTCTATTTTTATCATGCATGGTTGTTCGACGAAGGGCGTATACACATATTTTGTGTTTAACTTTTGTTTTTACTTCACAAATGTAATTTTTTGTCTAATAAAGTGTAATTGACCTTGTTTATTTTTATGATCTCTAAATTCCCTTGATTTGTAGTTTTCTTCTTAAAGGTGTAATACCAAGTGAGAAAGGAATAATAGTTTTAACGTAAAAGGAAATCCTTATAACTGCTTTTCTCAAACTTTGAAATAAGTCAAAGGTTTTGATTCTGTTAGTAATGCTCCAATCCGTTGTGTGAATTGTTTGGCTGTTGGAAACACTTCATAGCTTCCTAATAGGCTAATGGGTATTATAAAAATTGCCTAAGTCTGCACACCAATTCCAGTGACCCTAAGGTTGCTTATATTGGCAATAAGCTACTTGGTGACCATTCAACCATAGATACATTTAGATACCAATTAATACAATATTTTGATAAATTCTAAGGTCCAAATAAGGAAATATCCCAAAAATATCGTCCAAGGAATCAACAATATTTTGGTATGCCATCATCACGTCGTCGTGATGTGGGAAGACTCCTTGTCACGATATCGCCACCGTAAATGCCTTCCTATTTCCATCGTGTTGTCATGATGATAGGAAACTCCTCGTCACGACGTCAATTTATTTCTTGGCCGTGGCAGTTTCGTTATTCTATTGGGCTCCTTATCTTGCGACCCAATCATCATCCCATGTATTATTGGACCTAAACTGGCATCTTACATATTTAAACATTCCATTAATCACTCATGAGGCCCAAAATTGACCTTACGGGTCATTGAAATAGCAAAAAATGCGTAAAAATACTTATTTTATTAATATCTAGTTCATAACCTACTAATACTGAAAAACCAATAATTAGTTATAAAATGCTAAGAAAACAAGTACGTTAAGTGTCGTAATGTACTTAAACTACCACTACAATTAACGACATGTCAATCATGCATTCAGTTAGGGTACGATGCCTCGACCTCCGGCATATCTTTTTTTGATTTTGTTCATTTGTTTGTTTCGATCATCTTACATTATGTGTCCACTACACTTTCCCAGGTTTCACCGAAAAACTTTCGATTACAAAATTCCTAGCCTATATTTGGCTCATAGTTTTTTTTTTAATTTTATAAAAAATAAATTTAAAATAAAATAAACTTGTGGAGATGATAGTTTGCAATCTAAATACAAAACCCAAAAATTAACCTAAAATACAACCAATTTAAATCTATGAACCACAATTTTTGGCAAAATCACTTTAAGAAAATTTATAAAATTAAAATATCCATACAATCATACATGCAACCTAAAACATGCTTATCTGCAAATAATATCACATCTTACCAAAATTTAATTAAAAAAATAGGAAGTTTTAGAAATCCAATAAACCAATTTGCACTATAAATAGAACACAATCTTATTTTGGCACCAATTTGCTGAAAAAATCAATTTGAAATTAGTGTTTTAAGGGACAACAAAAGTTTAACTTTTTTTTATAAATCGATCAATTGTGACATTTATAGTAATAAAATCTTTTATCGAGATTATACATGTGTTTTTCACTGTGGAAGACTTTATGTTCCTGTCTTTCGAGCTCACGATCTTCTTCTCTATACTCAACCTCGATTTGCTAAAGTGTTGGCTCTATTCGCAAATCAATGAAAACTTTAGTAAACTTATAATAGTTAGAAATTGAAGACGAACTTTATCAAAAGATAAAATTTATATGGAAAATAACTTGATTATATTTTGATAGAATCTTGGTGTAGAGAAGTTTGTATTTTGACCTAGCCATTAGTCTCTATTTATAGAGAAAATAACAAGAGTTTAAGTAGAAAAAAATTTAATTGAATAATATATTTAATCTAGTTGAGCATGAAAGGGGCGACAGCAAATGATACACCTTCTCTGAGACTAAGGTTTGTTGCCTTTCCTATTAAATTGGGCCTAGTAGAGCTTCATTATTTATCAAGTCGATTATATGTGTAACAACCCGACTTTGGGGCTAGTCAGAATAGTGGTCTCAGGACCACAAATCCAGAGTCGAATAAATTATTTTATAATTATTTAGATGTTAGAGCATGTTTTTAATAGTGCATGAAAATTTTGGTGAAGTAATTTTAACGTTTGCGAGTCCAATTGCAAGAAAGGACTAAATCGCATAAAATGCAAAAGTCCTAAATTGATAGCTAAAGGTGTCAAATAGCTAGAGAATAAATATTGGGGGTCTTTAAAGGGAAATTAGACCCTATTGTGATAGCTTGGCCGGCCATGGAGATAAAATGTTGAAAAGTCAACATTAGGTAATTTTGATGACATAAGGTGTAATATAATAATACCTAAGCCTAGCTATCATCTTTTTCTTTCATTCTCTCTTCATTTCCACCAATTTTTTAGCCATTTTTAATGGTTTTGAGCTTCAAAAATTTCATCAACTTATTCCTCTCACAAGTAAGTGATTTCCATACCTTTTGTTGATGATTTTTGCATTTCTAGAACCCTTATAGCATAAGCTTTCAAACGAGGGGAATATTTTGCAAAATGGTTGGAAGTCTAGGATTTTTCCATGAGAGAATTTAGAGTGTTTTCTGAAATTTTATGGAAGAATATGAAGCTTAGGTGGGTGATAAACAACTTTCATTAAAGGATTTTTCATGAAAACACCTAAAAGGACCATTTTGCATAAGTTGTAAAATAGATGTTAAATATGTGAAATAGTGGTAATTTGGAGGTGCTATAAGAGTAAAAAGGGTTTAGCTAAGCTTAAGATGTGAAGAAATTTGATAAAAATCGATTTTCAAACCTAAAGGGAAAATGGTCATTTTGTCAAAGTCTAGGAGCAAAATGGTCATTTCACCGAAGAAGTGAAATTTTGATTGCCTAATTTTATTTAGTGTCTAAATAACTGCATTTTGCTATTATAGATCAAGAAATGCTGAATCCGAATCTAGACCAGGGGAAAGCCAAGCAAATAGACTAAATCAACTAGTCGCCACATTTTGTAATCCGAGGTAAGTTACATGTAAATAGTACAACTACATTAATAATATATGTATTTGATTTGTATTGAAATTATTATAGCATAAATTGCTTGATTGTGGAAATAAGAAAATGTGATGAGAATAGAGATAGTAGAATTCTCGATTGAACATTAAGAAATAAATCGAATATTCATGCCATTACGTTTGGGTCACTTGTGTGAGCTACTGTAATACATGTCTGTGACATGCATCAGCCACATTATGAGAGCTAGTGTAAGACCATGTCTAGGACATGGCATCGACATTGAGACGAGTGCTAGTGTAAGACATGTCTGGGACATGCATCGGCTATGAGATGTGTTAGTGTAAGACTATGTCTGGGATATGGAATCAGCAAAGATATGCTAGAACTTGTGTAAGACCATGTCTGGGACATGGCATCGGCACCTGACCCTATGTTTGAGGCTAAATGATTATCCGATAATGTTCCAAATGGTTCAACGGTGAAAATATGATTTCAAGTTAATAAGGAAAGTATAACTAAGTTGTGAGTGGTACAGGTACCTATATGGTACGTATGAATTGTGAGCTCAATATATGCTATATGAGGTGTATTGAATATTGATGAGTAAGTTTTGCTTATGCCACTTGTGTATTATGATACTTGTTGATAAATGGTAAAGTTATGTTGAATATATATTTATGTGCAACTTACTGAACTTTATGCTTACTCCCTTTCCTTTTTAATTTTCTTATAGTGCCACCTATCTAGCTCAAGGACCAAAGGAAGTCAGAGATATCGATCACACTATTAATCAAAGCATTCGCTATAGTTTGATTTATATTTTTGAATATGGCATGTATAGGGCTTAGACTTTACTATTTTTATGTCATTGAGAACTGGCCAAATGTGTTGGCTTGGGTTGGAAACCCTTCATTTTGTATTAAGCCTTGAATGATGGCAAATATTCATTTTGATATATGCAAATGAAGTTACTCTCATGAATGAGTAACTACTTAATTGATATGTAGTCTATTATGGCTGATTGGTTTAAATAAATTATTCTTGTTTTGGTATGGTTGCGATTATGTAGGTTGTGTAAGTAAATGTGACAAATAGGCTTGGTAAATAGCCTTATATTGTCCACACGGGTAGACACACGAGCTTGTATCTAGGCCGTGTGTGACGCACGGTCTGCTTTATGGGCGTATGGTCTGATCGTGTGTCCCCTGTATGTAACACTTTCAAGTCAGTATGCATGATAGTAGACACACAGGCGTGTGCCTTGGTCGTGTGACATTTTAAGGGTGTTGACATCAAAAACAGAATGTTCATGTTTTTACACAAGGGCTAGGATACAAGCGTGTTCCAGGCCGCGTGAAAACCCTTGTAGGTGTGCATTTATAATTAATTCCACATGGGTGGAGGATATTGGCATGTCCATGTATTGCTTAGGTCATGTGAGCCACACAGGTTATCAACACGACCATGTTGTAATGGCCATACGGGCGTGTTGCCCTTCTACACGGGCATGTGCTCTGTTTCAAAGTCAAATTTTCTATAGATGGTTTAAGGACCTGAGCTGAGCCTGAATAGTTTTCAGTGGTTGATTTAGGGCTCATAGGCCCATAATAAGAAGTTTAAAGTAGAAATTGAAAAAGTTCTAAAATGGGACCAAATCTTGGTGACTTGGGGAATGTTTGTGTGCATGAGATCGAGTTAGGTACTGCCTCGTATTCCATTCTAGCGTGGGTTACGGGTATGGGGTGTTACATTTAATGGTATCAGAGTTATGGTTTAGTCAATTCTAGGACTAACCTAGCAAGAGTATGAGTCTAGCTATACATGCCATAACTGTATATTGATAGTGTGATGACTTTTGACGATTATAAACTGTATTTTTTTATAGTAAATGGATCCTAATAGAGCCACGACGGATGATGTGGAGAGTAATGCGTCGACTCCCGCCGAATGGACCGCACCAGTTGAAAGTGAGCTCGTGACTATGGGCCAAGGCAGAGGGGCTAGAGAAGCCTATCTCCGAATAATGGATGCTTGGTATACGGAGTTCATTCGGATGAATCTGAACACTCCACCTCCCCCACCTCCTCTGATTCCTCAGTATGCCCTGATAGCTCCGCAAGGTACGGACTTGATTACGAGAGAGAAGCCTCTAGTAGACAAGTCTCGGAAGCAAGGGGCTAAAGAATTTCGAGCTAATATAGATGACGACCCAGAGAAAGTAGAGTTTTGGCTAGAAAATACCATCAGGGTATTTGATGAATTGTTGTGCATGCCTGAGGAGTGCATGAAGTGTGAAGTATCGTTCTTGAGAGATTCGGCCTACCAGTGGTAGAACACTGTCGTGTCTGTGGTACTGATAGAGAGAGTAACTTGGGAATTCTTCCAAGAAGAGTTCCAAAAGAAGTATATTAGCCAGAGGTTTATAGACCAAAAGAGGAAGGAATTTTTAAAGTTAAAGCAAAGCAGTAGGACGATGACGGAGTATAAACGATAGTTTGAGAAACTTAGAAAATACGCATGGGAGTGCGTGTCCTTAGAAGCCGCCATGTGTAAAAGGTTCGAGGATGGTCTAAATGAGGATATCTGAGTATGGTATTTTAGATCTAAGAGAATTTGTAGTGCTCGTTGGAAGAGCATGCAAAGCAGAAGAATTAGTTAAAGAGAGGAGAAAGGCGGCTATTGAGTCGTGGGATTCAAGAAAAAGAAAAATGAGGAAATTGTATCAGTCCTCATCTAAGAAATCTAAGGAATTCTCTACCCAATCGAATGCCTCGGTGGGGTTCTCGAACAGGAACAATAACCAGCAGAACACAGCCTCTAAAGCCCAGGCCACTTCTATCGCAAGTGTCAGCAGTGCTCGACCAAATAGGTCAGAATGTTCACAATGTGGTAGAGGCCATTTCAGCGAGTGCCGAGGTAAAGAAAGAGGGTGCTTCAAATGTGGGTCACTGGACCACTTCATCTGAGACTGTCCCGAAATGGAAGAGAGAGAGAAAAAATAAGAAGTGAAGGCAAGTAGTGCTCCATTGAGGGGTAGACCACAAAAGAACTCTGGAAGCGGGCTACTAGAAGTAGTACGCCAAGAGATGCTACAGTGAGGTCTAAGGGCAGAGCGACTGCAAGGACTTACGCTATTCGTGCCCGTGAAGAGGCAGAATCTCCCGACGTGATCATGGGTACATTTTCTATCCATGAAATATTTGTTTTTGCTTTAATTGACTCGGGGGTCTACCCACTCTTATATTTGTATGGAATTGATACCTTGTATGAACATGATAGTAGAGTCCACTGAGTTTGTGGTAAAAGTGTCCAACCCTTTAGGCAGACATGTGCTAGTGGACCAAGTATGTAGAAATTATCCTTTGACAATTAGAGATCATTATTTTTCGGCTAACTTGATATTATTATCGTTTAATAAATTTGATGTAATCTTTAAGATGGATTGATTGACTTCTCATAGTGTTGTAGTGGACTATGGGAGAAAAGTTATTGAACTGAAATATGAAATTGGGAATATTCTTTGGGTTAGGCCAGGTGAATCGAATAAATTGCCCTTGATAATATCGTTGTTGATTATTAAGAAATATTTTAGGAAAGGATATGAGGTTTATCTCACTTTACTCAAGTGTCTGAATTAAAGATAGAACCGATACCAGTGAGGGAAGTAGAGTTCGGAATCGAATTGATACCATGACATCTCGATTGCTCCATATAGGATGGCTCCTACAGAGTTAAAGGAGTTGAAAGCTCAACTACAAGAGTTAACTGACAAGGGCTTTGCGAGACCGAGCTTTTCCCCACGGGATGCTCTAGTGCTCTTTGTGAAAAAGAAAGATGGTTCGATGAGGTTATGCATCGACTATAGACAGCTCAATACAGTAACAGGGAAGAACAAGTATCTTTTGCCAAGGATCGATGACCTGTTTGATCAGTTAAAGGGAGCCACTATATTTTCCAAGATTGACCTGAAGTCAGGATACTACCAGTTAAGGGTGAAAAAGCATGATGTACCGAAGACTGCGTTTCAGACAAGATATGGGCATCATGAGTTCCTCGTCATGCCCTTTCATTTGACTAATACCCCGGTGGTGTTTATGGATTTGATGAACTGCATTTTTCGATCGTATTTGGATAAGTTTGTGGTGGTCTTTATCGACAACATACTGATTTACTCGCGTGATGAGAGCAGCATGCGAAGCATTTGAAGACTGTATTACAGAACCTGAGAGACAAACAATTGTACGCCAAGTTCAGTATGAGTGAATTCTGGCTTAAGGAGGTTGGATTTCTAGGACACATTGTGTTGGGTGACGAGATTAGAATTGACCCAAGCAAAATCTCAACTATTGTTGAATGGAAACTGCCAAAGAATGTGACAGATGTCCGAAGCTTTTTGGGTTTGGCCGGATACTATAGAAGGTTTTTTCAAAGGTTTTCTATGATCTCTACTCCAATGACGAGGCTATTATAGAAGGATGTCAAATTTGAATGGTCAGAAAAGTGCCAACAAAGTTTCGAGAAATTAAAGGCTTTATTGACCAAAGCCCTTGTGTTAGTGCAACCAGAGTCGGGCAAGGATTTTGTGATATATAGGGACGCCTCCTTGAATGGTTTGAGGTGTGTGCTTATGCAAGAAGGCTATACCTCAAGACAGCTAAAGCCACACAAGAGAAATTACCCGACCCATGACTTGGAACTAGCAGCTATAGTATTCGCATTAAAGATTTGGAGACACCATTTGTATGGTGAAAAATTCTGAGTATTCACCGATCACAAAAGTCTCAAGTATTTGATGACTCAAAAGGAGTTGAATATGCGACAATGAAGGTGGCTAAAGCTGATAAAAGATTACGAGTTGGTGATTGACTATTACCCGGGCAAGGCAAACGTGGTCGTCGATGCCTTAAGTAGAAATTTGTTATTTGCGTTGAGAGCAATGGATGCCCAACTGGATTTATTGGATGATGGTTCGGTCCTAGCAAAGTTGAGAGCTAGACCGATATTTCTACAAGAGATTCGTGAAGCTCAAAAAGATGATAAAGAGTTACAAGATAAGATGACTCAGTGTGAGACGGAATATGAATCCGAGTTTCGTATTGGTGTTGATGGATATTTAATGTTCAAAAATAGAGTTTTTGTACCCAAGGGCAATGAGTTTATTCAGAAGATTCTGTGAGAGGCACATAGTGGTTGTTTGTCCGTCCACCCGGACAGTGTAAAAATGTACAACGACCTGAAGAAAATGTATTGGTGGTCGGGGATGAAAAGAGATATTTCAGAGTTTGTTTTTCAAGTGTCTTGTGTGTCAGCAAGTGAAGGCTGAACACCAAGTACCTTCGGGTCTACTTCAGCTTATAACGGTTCCAAAGTGGAAGTGGGATCAGATTACCATAGATTTTGTAACGGGTTTACGGTAACCCTGAAGAAAAAAGATGTTGTTTGGTTTGTTGTGGTAGGCTAACAAAGTCGGCAGATTTATACCAGTGCGTATCGACTACTCCATTGAGAGATTGGCTGAATTGTATATTTCTGAGATTGTGAGACTACACAGGGTGCCCTTATCGATTATTTCAGATAGGGACCCGAGATTTATCTTGAGGTTTTGGAAAAAGTTATAAGAGGCATTAGGAACAAAGTTGAGTTTTAGCACAGCATTTCACCCACAAACCGACGGCTAGTCGAAAAGAGTGATTCAAATTTTAGAAGACATGTTACAGTGTTGTGTTCTCAAGTTTCAAGGCAGTTGGGAAAGGTACTTGCCATTGGTTGAATTCACCTACAACAATAGTTATCAGACAAGTTTGAAAATGGTACCGTTTGAGTCTTTGTATGGGTAAAAGCGTCGAACGCCCTTATATTGGACTGAGCTCAGAGAGAGTCAAATTCACGGGGTCAATTTAATCAAAGAGACTGAAGAGAAAGTTAAAGTGATTCGTGATTGCTTGAGGGCCGCATCGATAGACAGAAATCCTACGCGGATTTGAAACAAAAGGAAACTGAGTTTCAAGGCGGCGATAAGGTATTTTTGAAAGTATCCCCGTGGAGGAAAGTCCTTAGATTTGGTAAAAGAGGCAAGTTGAGTCCTCGTTTCATAGGACCTTATGAGGTTATCGAGAGAGTAGGACCGGTTGCCTATTGATTGGCTTTGCCACCAGAGTTGGAAAAGATTCACGACGTATTTCATGTGTCCATGCTACACCGATATAGATCAGACCCTTCACATGTGATTGCGCCAACAGAGGTTGGGATTCTTCCGGACATGACTTATGGTGAAAAACTGGTCAAGATATTGGCTCGAAAAGTCAAACAGTTAAGAAATAAGAGTATTGCACTCGTGAAAGTTTTGTGGCATAGACATGGAGTCGAGGAAGCCACATGGGAACCTGAGGAGACTATGAGAGATCATTACCCAAACTTATTCGCCGGTAAGATTTTCAAGGACGAAAATCCCTAAGCGGGAGAATTGTAACAACCCAAATTTGGGGCTAGTTGGAATAGTGGTCTCGGAACCATAAATCCAGAGTTGAATAAATTATTTTATAATTATTTAGATGTTATAGCATGTTTTTAATAGTGCATAAAAAATTTCGTGAAGTAATTTTAACGTTTGCGAGTCCAATTGCGGGAAATGACTAAATCGCATAAAATGCAAAAGTCCTAAATTGATAGCTAAAGGTGTAAAATAGCTAGAGAATAAATATTGGGGGTCTTTAAAGGGAAATTAGACCCTATTGTGATAGCTTGGCTGGCCATGGAGATAAAATGTTGAAAAGTCAACATTAGGTAATTTTGATGACATAAGGCGTAATATAATAATCCCTAAGCCTAGCTATCATCTTTTTCTTTCATTCTCTCTTCATTTTCACCGATTTTTCAGCCATTTTTAAGGGTTTTGAGCTTCAAAAATTTTTGCAACTTATTCCTCTCACAAGTAAGTGATTTCTACACCCTTTGTTGATAAATTTTGTATTTTTAGAACCCTTATAGCATAAGCTTTCAAATGAGGGGATTATTTTGGAAAATGGTTGGAAGTCTAGGGTTTTTCCATGAGAGCATTTAGGGTGTTTTTTTTAATTTTATGGAAGAATATGAAGCTTAGTTGGGTGATAAACAACTTTTGTGAAAGGATTTTTCATGAAAACACCTAAAAGGACCATTTTGCATAAGTTGTAAAATAGATGTTAAATATGTGAAATAGTGGGAATTTAGAGTTTCTATAAGAGTAAAAAGGGTTTGGCTAAGCTCAAGATGTGAAAAAATTTGATAAAAATCAATTTTCAAACCTAGGGGTAAAATGGTTATTTGGTCAAAGTCTAGGGGCAAAATGGTCATTTCACCAAAAAAGTAAAATTTTGATTGCCTAATTTTATTTAGTGTCTAAATAATTGCATTTTGCTATTATAAATTAAGAAATACTGAATCCAAATCTAGACTGGGGGAAAGCCAAGTAAATCGACTAGTCGCCACATTTTGTAATCCGAGGTAAGTTGCATGTAAATAGTACAACTACATTAATAGTATATGTATTTGATTTGTGTTGAAATTATTATAGCATAAATTTCTTGATTATGGAAATGAGAAAATGTGATGAGAATAGAGATAGTAGAATTCTCGATTGAACCTTAGAAAATAAATCGGATATGATGCCATGATGTTTGGGTCACTTGTGTGAGCTAGTGTAGGACATGTCTGGGACATGCATCAGCCACATTATGAGAGCCAGTGTAAGACCATGTCTAGGACATGGCATCGACATTGAGATGAGTGCTAGTGTAAAACATGTCTGGAACATGCTTCGACCTTAAGATGTAAGCCAGTGTAAGACATGTTTGTGACATGTATAGGCTATGAGATGTGTCAGTGTAAGGCCATTTCTGGGACATGGCGTTGGTACAGATATGTTAGAACTTGTGTAAGACCATGTCTGGGACATGGCATCGACACCTGACCCCATGTTTGAGGCTAAATGAATATCCGATAATGTTCCAAATGGTGCAACGGTGAAAGTATGATTTCAAGTTAACAAGAAAAGTATAACCGTGTTGTGAGTGGTACAGGTACCTATATGGTACGTATGAAATGTAAGCTCAATAGATGCTATATAAGGTGTATTGAATATTGTTGAGTAAGTTTTGCTTATGCCACTTGTGTATTATGATACTTGTTGATGAATGGTAAAGTTATGTTGAATATTTATTTATGTGCAACTTACTAAGCTTTATGCTTACTCCCTCTCCTTTTTTCATTTTCTTATAGTACCGCCTATCTAGCTCAAGGACCAAAGGAAGTCAGAGATATCGATCACACTATCAATCGAAGTATTCGATATAGTTTGATTTATATTTTTGAATATGGCATGTATACGGCTTAGACTTTACTATTTTTGTGTCATTGAGAACTGGCCAAATGTGTTGGCTTGGGTTGGAAACCCTTCATTTTGTATTAAGCCTTGACTGATGGTAAATATCCATCTTGATATATGCAAATGAAGTTACTCTCATGAATGAGTAATTGCTTAATTGATATGTAGTCTATTGTGGCTGATTGGTTTAAATAAATTATTCTTATTTTGGTGTGGTTGCTATTATGTAGGTTGTGTAAGTAAGGGTGGCAAATAAACTTGGTAAATAGCCTTATATTGTCCACACAGGTAGACACACGGGTGTGTGTCTAGGCCATGTGTGACGCACGGTCTACCCTATGGGCGTGGTCTACCCTATGGGCGTGTGGTCCGACCGTGTGTCCCCTACACGTAAAATTTCAAGTCAGTGTGCTTGATAGTAAACAAACGGGCAGAGACACGACCATGTGTCTCAGCCATGTGATGGACACGGCCTAGCACACAGGCATGTGTCTTGGCCGTGTGACATTTTGAGGGTGCTGATGTCAGAAACAGAATGTCCATGTTTTTGCACATGGGCGTGTCATGGCCGTGTGAAGGACATGGGCCAGGGACACGAGTATGTACCAGGCCATGTAAAAACCCCTGCAGGTGTGCATTTAGAATTAATTCCACACGGGTGGAGGATATGGGCGTGTCCCTGTATTGTTTAGGCCGTGTGAGCCACACGGGCCATCAACACGACCATGTTGAAATGGCCACACGGGCGTGTTGCCCTTCTACACGGGTATGTACCCTATTTCAAAGTCAAATTTTCTATAGATGGTTTAAGGACCTGGGCTGATCCTGAATAGTTTTCAATGGTAGATTTGGTGCTCGTAGGCCCATAATAAGAAGTTTAAAGTAGAAATTGAAAAAGTTCTAAAATGGGACCAAGTCTTAGTGACTTGGGGAACGTTTGTGTGCATGAGATCGAGTTAGGTAAAGCCTCGTATTCTGCTCCGACGTGAGTTACGGGTATGGGGTGTTACAATATGTGTTATCTGGCCTTTAAACCAACTCATTTATATTTTTTCTCATCGCAATAAGTATTTCTTGTGCACAAAACTATTATTTATTTCGTTAAAGTCGTGATGATTTTACCATTCTAGAATCTATGAGTAAATTAATTTTATTAACTTGTTCTTAACTATGATGACTTAATTAATTCAATTTCCACTTTGAACTTCAATTGTTTAATAGTATGAATAAAATTAATTATTTTTTGAGTCATCTCTTGTTAATAGTAAGAAAATACATTCACTGCGGATAGTGATCTATTTCTCTAGTTCATCGTTTAACAGATTTCCAAATCATCAATTAATGCAAGCCATCAAGGTTATACCGAGTTAGTGGAAGGACCGATTGGACATATATAATTAGAGCTTAAATAATTTGTAATTAAGTTTCGACTCTTTGTCTATTAATTACAACATTATTTAGTTATGGATTGTTACTCTACTAAAATATCATGACTAAACTCTCCTTTTTATATACCATTAAGAAAGCAACTTATCACGTGCTTGTCCAATGACCTTATCATATGTGTGTTACCATCATAAGGCATCATTAATCTTTTTAGGATAAATTCATTCTCCTGATATGATTCTATTTTATCTCATGGTAACTATTACATCTTCCTTCATGAAAAGTCAATTACTAACAAATAGTAATTAAATCTTTCATCTTAGGACAAATGATCCGTGGCCACGTTGCTTTTCATCTACCATGTAATGCCAATGAGAGGATATCATTTACCTTTTATTGGGCTATGAATTTCACTATTGTAGGTAAATTTATGTCATGCAAAAGTCGTATACTCAATGTACTAGCTTTCAGCTTTATTACCAATTGAACCCAGGCTATCAATACATCAAAGCATATGAGTCACGTACACATAATCCGTCACTTACTCAGAGTTGAGGTAAGTCACACTATAAAAGTTACAAGTAAATAAATCCATAAACGAATCTTTGATTTATTCTGCTTAGGTCATCTCTAATGTATTACAAGTCCAGAAAGTCTTATTTATGTCTCTATTTTCTGGAAGTCATTGACTCCAATATCTAAGACAAGGTATCTTTCCCTCTGGACTTGATAGACAACATATTAGTCTTTTAAACAATTTGCTCACTTTCGATTAGACTAAAGACTTGTTTAGACTATATATTAGTACAAGTTGTCTTCTCACATTACGAGCCAATCACATATTGCAACTTAGTATTAGTTAAATGTTAGATAATCAACGAGTTAATATTTGCTTTCATTTTGCTTTGCATACAAAAATCGTTGAAGATAATATATAAAATATATTAAAAATAACAATGAAATTTTATTAAACCAATTTGTTTAAAAAATTGTAAGTACATAGACATATCCACTGCGCTAAGGGCACTAGATCTCAACTAATCTTAGAGACTTAAGGGACTTGGTCCTAGGGGTTGGTGATGAAGAGCCTTGAGGGCTTGAGGAGCCTACACTTGAAATTACTTTGGAGGCTTACAGTTTTCCTTAACTACTTGAACTCCCTTAAATATGAAGTGCTGGCTTTCAAGAATACACGACAAGGAGCCTTGGGGCTTAAGGTATTTATCTAAGGCTAGCATGTGACTTATAGATCTCTTGGATTGCTTAAACTCCTCAAGCTCCTCTTGAAGCGACTTGAGAGAAAATGTACGAGGTTATTGTGCCCCGTCAAGTCATCTAGGTGACGAAGCTGACGAAAATTTTCACAGACACATAGATAAAGAGACTTATCTTAGAAACCCAGTGATTTGGTAACTTATGAATAAATAAAAATAGTAATGGTGCTTGCTTCTATAAGGGAATTTAAGGCACCTTTGGCTTCAGGCGTCATGCCCCTATTATCGGCTTGTAAAGTGACTCCAATTGTTGGACCTTTGCCTCTTTATTACCTATGTAAGGGATTTCAGGTCCTAAGGCTGGCTTCTTTCCTTCATCTTTTTAACCTAACTTTTTCCGAGTTTGTGAACATAAAATTTGGTGAGTAAAATATGAATTTTAAAAGTTTAATAATTTAAATAAAACTTCTCAAAAAGTAAAATTATCAAAATTATAATTTATCATCATTTAGTTTCGAAATTGTAATAGCACACTAGGAATGTTGTGTGATATGTTGGATAATACCTCATGTCATCTAAAATGTATTATGTCACTATGGTCTCCAACTGTTAGGTAACCAAAAGTTTTATATATACAATGAAAATGATAAAATTAAAAAAAAATTACAAGCCAGGAAGGTAATGATAAGACTTGTGCTCGAGAAATGTTTTTGGGGGGCGTTTCTTTCAGAGTGATAGGTTCAAGTTATGCGTTTTTCTTGGTATGATTGACTTTCAGTACGACTTAGATACCATTTTTTTATGGATGATTTTTTTTTTGCTATAAAATGGAGCTTTTATGCTTTTTTTTTTCCTTTTGATTCTAAAAATTTACCTATTAATAAACTACCATTTTGGAGCAAATAAAAAAGAAAACAGCATCTGTACTGTTCCGCACTTAAAAATACTTTCAGAATCACAATTTAAATATTTGGTGAATATATGTTTTCAAAAGTCAAAAGTTGATAGTAAAACCAAAAACTAAAAATGACGGAAAAGAATAACATTACCGTATATAGTAAGTAACGTGTAACTCAAATCATCAAATTAACTAGGCAATATCTAAGAAATGATTAACATTGTTTTTGGATTCTGTGAGGATTAGCCTTTTACCTGATTGTCACCATTGCTGAAAAGCTAAGATGTTTGAAACGAAGAAGGAAAACTTTTACATTCTTAGAACCATGGAGCCCATTTTCTATCTGAGCATAACTTTCCTTATAAGATAAGGACAGCAATATTCCCACCGACGAGCTAAATTACCAAAAACCAGATATTACCGTCTTTCAAAGTAATTGGACTCTTTTGGAAAGCCTTTAAGCCATTATGGCTAATTCTTATAGGGTTTTGCAAATCAAACCATGAAAATAAAGAGAAATCTGAAATCTCGACTGTCAAGCTAGCCATAGGTCTGGCTGAACTTGAAAGCTAGAGACAACAAAGATGGATCTATTGTTCAAAATTATGGGTCTAGATGAACTTGAATAGAAACAAAGACGTTGAGATAAGAGAAAAAGAAATGTGAAGAAAGATTAGTTATTTAGAAATGATGGAATCGGAGACGAATTATGTTGAAGGTTTTCAAGCTATCAAACTACCACACAGTGTTTAAGCAAATCATCGTACTTATTTTATAATCAAATAAACTCATAATCTATGAATTTTATCCATTTAAATATTTAATTTTAATTGAATTAGGAGTTATATTGTTGTGTGATAAATTGAGAAAAATATGTGTTGAAAATTTAAGTTATAAAATTTATTTGGTATATTACTTAAAATTAATTATGGAATATAATTAAATCATTTATAAAAAATATATTTTATATTTTATTTTTAATTTTCAAATATTTTACCTTATTCTAACTACAAATTATATTTTTAAATGTAAAATTTTTATATGATAATATAATATTAAAATAAAAAAATTAATTAAAATAGAATTAATTAAAAATATTTTCATTAATTGATAAGTTTGTAGAAGGATTTTTATTGGACTTTTTTTTATTTTGGATTATCAAACATGTGTAAAAAAAAATTAAATCATTGAAAATATTAATTTTCTATTGATTTATTTTTTTCAATGGACTTTAGTTTTTATATGTTTTTAATATTTTATGCTTATGTAGAGAATCAAATAGCAACATGACATGACAAACATGACATGACAAACTTTTATTTAATACAGATGCATTCTGATAGTTAGACATAAAATAAAAATACTTGGTATAAATTTAAACTTGAAATTACAAAGATAAGAAAAAAATGTTGTAAAAAAAATCTCTTCAAAATAAGTAAAAAATTTCATTCTCTTTTTAAAAAATAAGTCATGTGAGTGGCTAAAAATTACCTATTAAAATTAATTTATTGCTAACTCAAATACTAAAATATGGTGGAAAAATAATATTTCTACACGTAGTATAATTTAATTAAAATTAAGGGTTTAAGTGAATAAAATTATACCAATTAAATAAAAGCACATTTAAATGATGAAATTGAAAATTTATTATTTAGTGATCCAAACAGAAATATGCTAATAATTGAATATCTCATTGTATATAGTTTCCCATTTGAAATTAATTTTCTCCTGTTGCATGAATCAGGTATATATGGAACTTAATTTGGCCCTTTAAATAGTCTCAAATAGCAGGCCCCCGTAATCAAATATTTAGCGGCCTAGAGGGGAAATGACCGAGGAAATGCCTTCTCTCCGATGTATAATAGCAACCCTTTTCTTCGCCCTTTTGCTCCCTCCAGGATCCTTTCCAGCCACCACATTAAGTCCATCATTTTATGATGAAACATGCCCCGCGGTATTTAGCATCATTCGAGGAATCATCGAACAAGCTTTGCTCTCTGATCCTAGGATTGGTGCCAGCCTTCTTAGGCTTCACTTCCATGACTGCTTTGTTAATGTAATAACCAAAACGTTTGTGTTCCTTACCAAATCTCTTTCTCTTCCTTCCGTTTACCTTTTCAGCCATTTCACGTATGTAGCCTAGTTATAGCTTTATAGATGGTAAATGTTGTGAACATCATATCTACTTTCAATTTGTTTCTTTTCTGAATATAAGGACTGAAACAAATTCTTTTGCAGGGCTGTGATGCATCGATTTTATTGGACAACAGCGCTACCATAGAAAGCGAGAAAGAAGCTGCGCCGAATAATAACTCAGCAAGAGGATTTGAGGTTGTCGATGCCATGAAGATCGCACTAGAATTTGAGTGTCCAGGCATCGTTTCCTGTGCTGATATTCTAGCTATTGCAGCTCAAGAGGCTGTCAATCTGGTACTTAGCCAATTCCTTCAAACTTCTCTTGTTTTTACCATAGATAGGTAGAGTACCATAAAATTATCTTCCATATTGAACTATATCACTTCAGGCGGGAGGTCCTTCATGGCTAGTTCTATTGGGAAGAAGGGATAGCACAGCAGCAAATCGAACACTGGCCAATTTAGCTATTCCAGCTCCCTTTGACACTCTTAATGTTCTCAAGTCCAAGTTTGCAGCCGTGGGGCTCAATACCAGTACCGATCTGGTTGCACTTTCAGGTAGGTCTTACAATGGATTTGATGGTTAAAAGATATATGTATGACATGTAATAGGGATTTTACGCAAAAATATTTTCAGGTGCTCACACATTTGGACGGGCTCAATGTACAATTCTCATTGAACGATTATATAATTTCAATGGTACCGGAAAAGCAGACCCGACATTGAACGCAACATACTTAGAGACGCTACGCAAAGTATGCCCTGAAGGCGGAAATGGTAGTGTTTTGGTGAATTTAGATCCTACAACACCTAATACATTCGACAGTAACTACTACACTAATCTTCAAGCTCAAGAAGGACTGCTCCAAAGTGATCAAGAGCTGTTTTCTACTAGTGGAGCTGATACCATTGAAATTGTGGAGAGGTTCAGCAGCAATCAAATTGCTTTCTTTGAAAGCTTTGTGGTTTCCATGCTAAAAATGGGAAATATCAGTCCAGTAACAGGTACGGAAGGAGAGATTAGATTGAGTTGTAGAAGGGTTAATATGGATTATACAAGTTCAAACAAATGGAGCTCTAGCTAAGGTGTGTCTGTTGGAGACTGTAAGTTGAATTGTTCCAGATTCATGCTTGTCGGGTTTCTAGATATTTCAGTTCAATGTCTATCTAAAAGTCGTATAATATTTTAGTCAATGTGTAGTTTGTTAACTACGATTCGCTAAATAGTCAACTAGTGTGCCTATATATTCCCTCTGTACTTGGTGAAAGTAATTGTCGGAAAAATTACAGATACAAGAGAGTTCAAGGAAACTCATCTTTTAAAATTGATTCTGCCTCTTCCTTTCCAATAAAATGATATCGGAGTTTACTTCTAAAGTTCCAGAGATGTCATCAACCTCACAAAATGTTTTTGAATCAGTTGATACAACTTCCGCTTTACCCATCTATTAGATATAGTTATATTTGATAATCAAATTAAGATATCTGGATTTTTTTTAAAAAATTTAAATGAACAAAGTATAGACAAGAGATTCTAAATTTGTTCTCACACAACTCAAATTAACGTGTAATTAAACTCCCAAACTCCCATATGGTTTTACAATCTAAAACAAATTAGGGTTAAATTAGAAAACTGACAAAAGTTAAGAGACATTTTGCAAAAATATCAAGAAAATATCAAAACAATTCTCATGGCTGGACAAATGCCCATTTTTTAACAAAATTACCAGATTAGACTATTTTTTAAAAAAAAATTACAAGACTAGACCAAAATAACGAAAAAGAAGCATTTTCCTTATGTTCCTTTTTTTTAGGATTAGGTTTTGTTTTTTTTTAAAGTACGGTTTGAATTTTGTGAATTTTAGGGTTTAGAGTTTTGTAGAATTTTTTTATATGTTTTTTAAGTTATATATATTTTTATAATTTGTTGAGATGTAAAGTTAACAACTACTTAATTTCATATTTAGAAGCATCATATTTACACCAATCGTATATTCGAATTGCAAAATTCAATTCAATTCATAATCGAAACTCAAACTACTCGGTTTGATTAAATCTTAGCTTCTTTTTTTTTTTGAATTTTTTCGAATGCAACTAAATTTTGATTATTATTTACAATGCATTATTTTCGAACATTCGGATAGGTTCAATGCATTATTTTTTCCAATGCATTATTTTCGAACATTGAGATAGGTTCCGAAAATATATCCCCGGAATCTCGGGATATCTGATGGGTGAGTGGAAAAAAGCCTGGAGTTAGCTAGACGAGCTTTCAGTGCCTTTTTCTGATAGTGCACTAAAAACGCATCCTACAATAAGCGTTTTCTCTCTAGTAATTTCAACTCCCCACTAGCCCAGGAAATTTTTTTGAATCAATTGCCACTCACCCCAGGTCTATAAAAGCAATCTATTTCATCATTGAGTGGCATAAGACATTTATGAGCAAAGAAAATTGTAAGAAGATCAGAAGAAGAGAAGTTCACACATAAGGCATAATTTGGAGTTACCACGCAATTTGTATAAAGTAAGGATCGATTTTTGTTGTTCATATTTAATTACAACACTATTTTTCTACATAATGTTTTTGTTTCGAACATGTGGAATAGGTTATTTCGTTGAAAATGAGTAGACAAATTAATGTTATTGTTTATTACGATGGTGAAGTGCGTGAAACCGAGACCGGGGTCTTTTTTTTTATTAGAGAACACAACGTGGTTGACTTTTAACCCAAACATATAATTGCCAGAATTGTGTGGAAGAATTAGGCGAAAAATTGTCAAATCCAACTAGATGGGAGTATCGTCACTTAAATATTGATTTTGTGCTTTGGTCGACCCCGTCAATTATGACGCTTCCGATATCAGAGGTGAAAGAGGGTTGGAGGTGATGGTGCAGACGCATAGGATCACCATTTCTCAAGTTATATACGGAGTTTGCAAGGACAGATGAAGGCCCTTAGAGGTCAACATATGTTCTAATACGAAAGGTCAGAATGGAATAACAAGCTAAGAGTCCAACAACACAGTTGTGCAGTGGGTTCACTGCTTTGTTAGAAAGTTATCATTATGATCTCCTAAAATATATCAATGGGAAGAAACTCATTTGTTTTGGCCCTAGATTTCAACCGCGGTAGGCAGAACACCAAATAGTCGGAGTTTGGTGGTAACACAGAATATTGGACCCCTACACGACACTCAGTTAGTGGTTTTGTTTTAAAATTTAAATAATTTTATTATGGTAATTATACTATCTAATAAATTTTACCTTATTGCGAGAGAGAATGTATAAAAGTAGTCCGCTCGAGGGCGTAAAAATGACAGTCGGCACTGTACCCATGATTGTAGTAGTAGCATGCACCCATTGATTTTGATTTTTTGTGGTTCCGTCGCCCGACACATCTCCTGCTACAATATCACCAACACGACTGACCCCCAACTGAGTTCACCTGCTTCTCTAAAGTCAACGAGTTTTAAAAGCCACATTATATGGAAAACATTTCGTGACTTATAGGGTATTAAAAAACCCTGATAATCATAAGGATGTACACCCGAATGTGTTGTTCTCTTTGGACTTCAGCTGAATCCTCATCGAGCCCACCAAATTTTTTCTTAACAAATTCATATCTATCCGGGCTCCATAAACTGTTTCCGAAATCTTCCCCAAAAGTTGCTCGCATACGCCTCTCCAATTTGCTGCGTGAACTGACCCAATCACTACCGGCCCATCCATCGGTAACTTGAGCTGTAACTTCACGTCCTCCAAAGTGATAATACACTCACCGCATGGATGATGGAATGTGTGCTTCTCGGGTCTCCACCTTTCTGCTTACAAGTGTGGGGCCCAATTTACACCCCCGACTAGGGGTAAGCAAAACTCGAATCGACTCGAAAAAATCGAAAAAAATTTCAAATTTCAAGTTAAACTAATCGAGTTATTCGAGTTAATCGAGTTATTTGAGTCAACTCAAATTTTTTTCGAATTTCGAGTTCAAATCGAGTTGAGTTTTCGAATTCGAATAACTCCAATAATTCGAATAATTCGGATATTAAACTATAATATTTTACATTTTTACCCCAAACTCCCAAATCTTTTTACTTTTCCCTCAAAACTTTTACTCCTTCCCACTTTCCCTCCAAACTTTTACTCTCCCGTCTACTTTTCCTCAAAATTTTACTTCCAAAAATCTTTAAAACTTTTTATTTTCCCTCCAAATTTTTTTTAATATTTTCCCTTCAAAATTTTACTCCCCCTTATTTACTTTCCCTCAAACTTTTACTTCCCAAAATTTTTTATTTTCCCCCAAAACTTTTACTTCTCACCCTTTACTCTCAAATAAAAAATTAAAATTATCCAAAAAATCCCTAAACATAAATATTAATAATTTTATTTATATCTACTATTTATGTTATTAAATTAAATTTCACACTTTATATTATTTATATTATTGAATTGTTTACTGATATTGAATATTTATATTAAAATTGAATTATTAATGATACCATAAAAATATTTTTGTTAAAATTTTATAT
The DNA here is from genome assembly GCF_007990345.1 of Gossypium hirsutum. Lineage (NCBI taxonomy): Eukaryota > Viridiplantae > Streptophyta > Magnoliopsida > Malvales > Malvaceae > Gossypium > Gossypium hirsutum. Next base: position 41,586,473 of record NC_053429.1, read on the forward strand.
TGGTATCAATTTCACATTTTATCCTTAAAATAACTTTTATTAAAAAAATCACTTTTTTACAATTAATATATTTTTTAATTCCAAAATACAGAGTGACAAGAATCTGCAAATAATTGAAATAACTAAGCAAGTAAAGAAGCTAACTCGTATATAAAATATTAATAAATAAATTATGAGGTGATGAAAGTTAATAAAAAATTTGATTATGGTGGACAAATTTTATTACGGTGGGTGACAGAGATTACAAGAACCCAAAATTATTTTTTAAAATTTAACTCGAACAAATATATTCGGTTCAATTCGATTCGAATTCCATCTCACTCGACTCGATTCGAGAAAATTTTAAATCAAATTAGGATGATAAAATATGATTCGTCAACTCGATTAATTCGAAATTTTTTCATTCGATTCGATTTGATTCGATCGAACACTCACCTTTACCCCCGACCCACAAAGGTCACGTGCAAAAATTCGGTATCTCTCAAGTAGAGTTCAATTAAGGGTGATAGAGGAGTGGGTAGATTACGAATATACATCTCCAAAATTCGATCTTCTGCCTATATATAAAAAAAACATACAAAATATTAAATTCCAATATAACAAGAAAATATTGAAATTAAATTACATTAAATAAAAAAATTCTTCTATTTGCAATTGATTGACAGAAATATGCTTGTCATCCAAACGGATTAGAGACTTTGGCATTGTTAATTTCAGAAAACACAAAATAAAGTGTAATAGAAAAAATAATTTACGAAAATCTTAAGACAATTTTAATAAAAAAGAGAGAGAGTTGAAAGAGAAATAAAATTTGAGTGAGAAATTAAGAGGGAATTGAGAGAAATTTAAGAATGTGTGAGAGAACTGAGATTGAATCGAAAAAAAAGAAATGAGGGGAGGTTATATAGAAAAAAATGATCGTTAGTTTGGGGGGGAGAGCTATTAAGGGGAAAATGCTAGAAGCATTTTCGGCTTATATGGCAAAATTGCTTCCAGTTAGAAGCATTTTTCTACAAATACGCTGAAAACACTTCTAGCTGGAAGCGTTTTTCTGCAAATCATCTGAAAACACTTTCAGCTAGAAGAGTTTTTGTTATTTTAACCTAATCTCGTAATTTTTAGAAAAATATCTATTTTAATAATTTTTTTAAAAAATTAATATTTTTATATAATTAAGTTGAATCAAGTTTACATTTTCAATAAAAGTTTTATAATATCTTATTAAATACTTTTTTCTTTTTCTTTTTTTACTTTCACTTTCTTTCTTCATTTTTTTTTCATTCTCAATAAAATTATCAAACCCCATCCCCCATTGTCCACCCTTCCACATTTTATTTTACTTGCCCTTTGAAAACTCTTCATCAATAGGAATAAGAAAGGCCAACAGAAACGACAAATATAAATAAGAAAAATCTAGAACCAATGATAACCCAACCAATCATTTATTTAACTTCGAAGGTATATTATTGAGTATTTTAAATTAGTATTTAATAATAAAATAAAACTAAAATTGTGGCTGAATCAAGGATTGAATTCAATAAATTATAGAGATTAAATTAAACACGTAAGTGTTTTTGAAGGGCCAAAACTGCACATATCTCAGAAAATTCATTTTTAGGGTATGTTTGATAGGGGGAAAATATTTTACGGAATTGATTTTCCACATTTTTCGGTGTTTGTTTGCTGGAAAATATTTTCCTCATGTAAAACCAATTACAAACACGGGAAAAAGAAGCATTTAGTTTTGGAAAATGTCTTATTGTTTCTAATTCGGTAAGACATTTTCAGGAAAATTTTCCTTTCCCTTCCCCTTCCCCTTCCCCTATCATTGACACCTGATCTTCTACTTGCCATCAGCCAACATCGATTCTTAACACCAGACACCGGCGTTCATCAAGTCTGGGAATTCTACCCTGAATCAGGAACCCCGAAAGGGCTTTCTAAGGTGGAAATGGCTCATCAGAGTTTTCGGGATAACCGTTTCCATAAAAAACATAGTTCTAATCTTCTCATGAGAATTCGGGTTAATCTGGGTGCTGAAATTGGGATTTGGGGTTTTTTGTTAATTAGTTGTTCATGTAATTTGTTTTCCAATTTTGGAAGAATTGGTTCTCTGCTGTTGGGATTTCCATATAGTTCTCTCTCTGTCATCAACAGGTATTTTTTCTGTTAATTTTCACTTATTTGATTTCTAAATCGAGACTAGTTCTTGCTTTTTTCTTGCTAGATGGTAGATCGGGTCTGGTTCTATTTTTTTCTTGATTTTTAGATCAGTTCATCTGTTTCTAAAACAGAACTTGAAGACATGAGATCGGGTCTGGTTCTATTTTGGACCACAAAGTTTTGGTTAGATTTAATATCACTTTTAGGTTATATAGGTGGCATAATTATTGGCAAATGAAAACTTTCGGCATAAATTTACAAGAAAGATAATGATATACCTCTTTTTCTCCTTAATTTAAAGTTTTAGGGTTATGCAATTTGACTTCTCAGTTTGTGAATATCTTCTTATTTGACGTTTTAAACTTTACAGGTTTACAGCAGTGCCTTGAAGCTTGTTTGTTCAATGGTCAGTATTGATCTTTGAACTTTATATTTGAGGTTTATTCTCTTCTAAATTGATTGAACATTCCGTAAGCATTGTTGAGTCTGTTGGCAATGAGAACAATATCTTGCTATGTTTCCTGGTTAATTAGCATTTTCCTGGATTTTTTAAGATTATTATTGGAGTAATATATTTTAGTGTAATCCATGCATTTCATATTTCTTTCTGTCAGTGCATCAGTGTTGTTTTAAACTGCCAATTATCGGTTCACTATATTTTCTATTATTTTCTGGCAATATTTTTGACAGCTACATTTACCCCATCTCAAAGAGGGAAATATGACTGCACCACCAGTAGAAAACGCAATTGCTCTGCATCGTGATTGGAAGAGAACAGAGTTCTTTTTGAATCATGAAGCACTTCAACAGGTAAAAAGATGATTGGTTTTTGGTTTTTCGTTGTCTATTGCAAATAAATATCAAGTTCAATTTTCTCTTTTTTCCTGGAACAAGGGATTCATTTCTTCAAGCAAATTTTGATATTTAATGTCTGAACTTAAATGGAATGAATCATAGGGTATGAACAAAAATATATTTGTTGTAGATCACTATCATAATAAATTCCAGGATGTTATGCATGCAAGGCAAAATCAATGTAAACTGCTATGCAGAGTCGGTTCAGTATACTACTGGTTTATGTTGGTTTATCCTCGTGACTTTCATTTTCTTCCTCTATGTCCTCTTCTATTTTCCAATTGAGCAGGTCATCAAAGTCGAGCAGAAACAAGTTTCTCGAAGCCTCTCTGGCACAATTGCAGAAGTAACAAATGAAGAAAACTCAGCTATCAGAGTTGAGATTCCAGATATTGTGTCTGTATCATCATGTGCTGATCTGACTCTACCACCAGGTGCAGGCCTCTGCATTGATACTACCCATGGTCCAATTTTTCTGGTAAGTATCATGCTTTTATTAAAGGAACGATATCTTTCACACTTTCAGAAAACTTGACAACTATGCTATTTAGTAATATACGAATAGCAATCCAACTTTAGTGAGTATTGTCTGTTCTTCCTTTCAGATTGCTAACTCATGGGAATCTCTAAACGGATGGCTTGATGCTATCCGCTTAGTTTACACAATTTATGCAAGAGGTAAGACCGATGTTCTTGCCAGTATCATTACAAGCTAATTATTGTGTTGAGCTTACATTTTGTCCAAGTCCTTTATATCTGTCTTCGATTTTGGTCTTGTATATCATCAAATATTTTGGAATAATGTAAGGTTGAGCTAACTTTTATGTCAAATTATTCATTTGGCATTTAGATGATAATATATTTCTTCTGCTGCTTATAAGGCATTTCCATTCTATCTTCACTAAGACTTGAGAGTTTATTTTTCTTAAAAGGTAAATATATCTAGGCATCTACCATGTTGTAATTGCTGCGAGCTTTGTTTTTGATCCTCCATTGTTTTTGCTTTTTTTTGGGGGAGGGGGGTTAATCTGCTATGTTTCTGCTGTTGATGGAGTCTTTGCTATAAACTCATCATGGTTAATCAATTCGGATAATTGAAACAATTTCATCTATTGAAAGGTTTGGAATTTTACTTAATCAATCCAGAATTCGAGATGAATAAGAAATCTATATCCAAGTCTACTTGCTTCTCTAAAATAAATTACAATTATTTGTACATACTAACTAATATTTTCTCAAAAGTAACATATATTTTTGGCTAAAATAAATTACAATTATTCAATACTTGTTTTTTTAACACAATTACAAATAATTTATTTGATATTAGTTTTTTTTCAATTTATAACGATCAATATTGTAGCTTAATAATTGAGTATTATTATAAATAAATCATTGCAATATATGTAAAAACAATTTAAAATATAAAAATTTATTAATATATATTAATATATGTAAAAACAACTTTTCTGGAAAATATTTTCAGGAAATCTGTCAAACAGCAGAAAATATTTTACACAGATTCAATCAAACACCAGAAAATATTTTCCAGTAAATCATTTTACAAGAAAGTAAAACATTTTTCAAAAATCATTTTACGGAAAACATTTTACTGCCAATCAAACAGACCTTTAGTTTATACTGTATTGCACAACTAACCTATCATTTGTAATTTCTACTGCAAGACCACTTCCCCCTTCTCCCACTCTCCAATTTTTAATTCTTTGATGGTTGAGTAAAAATTGATTTAATTTGAAAAAAATAAAATAAAAATTAAATTTTGAGGTAATTAAATTAAGTTATTCTAGTTATTTGAGTCAATTCGAATAAGTAATTTAAGTTTCAAGTTCGAATTGAGTTAAATTTCACAATTCGAATAGCAGATTTATATAAATACCTTTTTGGTCATTGTCAAGTTTGAAAATAAACAAATTAATCTCTCACTTAACAAAAATTACAAAATAATTTTAAATTTTAAAATATTTATAAATATTTCAAAAAAAATTTTAAATATATATATAAAGTTAATTAATTATTCAAGTTTATCATATTAAAGTATCTTTTTTAAAATTTTAAATATATATGATTTTAAATTTATGTGCTCTAACATGAAATTAATTATACTGTAATAAGATTTTAATTTGACATGTTTAATTTTTTAATTTAACTCAAAGAATTTCACCCGATTCAACTCGACTCGGATTTCATTTCACTCTACTTAATTTGAAAATTTTTCAAATCTGAATTAAGATAATAAAATACAACTCTCAACTTAATTAAATCAAGAAATTTTCACTCGATTCAGTTAAACACTAACCCTTACGCTCAAGCTATACACACCCTTGTAAGCCATATATATTCATCCTCTCATCCACTATGGTTGATAAGCTAGTACCACCACTTCCACCATACAAATCGATATTCCTCGTCCTAAAACTTTCCGATTCAAACCCCAACATCTATTTTTTTTTAATAAAACATTTCTCCTAAATTCTTTATTTCCTTTTCTAAATTGAAAATCCATGGATCAGTTTATATTTATTTGCTTTTCTTTTTCTCTTTAATGGGTTTATTACCATCTTCCACTAGGATATTGAGATCCAATAATGTAGTGGTCCTTCGAAAGTATGTTTCTTTAAAATCAATTTTCAAATAAATTTAAGTTTACTCGCTACAAAATAATTCATTTTACCAGCATTTATAAGCACCGGTAAAAGTAAAAACAATGATATTGACTTTACCGTAGTTCTTTGACCGTTGGCTAGGCAAGTGCATGTAAAAAAAAATTTGACTATGTAACCACAAGCGCTAATAAAAACTACAAATATTTTTCAGGTAATGACTCGATTTTTGTTAGTGCCAGTGAATTTGGTTTTGAGGCTAAATTTCTTAAATTGAGCTAGTTTGAAAATTTTAATTGAAAAATTTCCGTGATGAATAGAGAACTATATAATAGAATTATTTAGTAACTAGTTAAATAATTTAGTAATTAATGCATAAGGACTAAATTCCAAGGTAACTAAAATTTAAGAAACTAGATGGGAGATTAAGCAAGTTCTTAGTGTGTTATTACACCAAAGATTTGCGAGCAATTAAACTATCATTAAGATTAAGATAGTGTAGAGAGTTGATCCTTACCATTAAAATCTACTAAGCATTTTCTAATTAAATGATAGCCATTGATTAAGTTTAATTAAGCTTAACAACAACAATAATAATAAAATAAAAGTTTAAATACATTAAAGTTCTCCGTACTCTTTTGAAATTTAAAATTTAGTCCAAATAAATATTTTAATTGAAACATTAGGTCTTTATACTTTTTTTTATTTAAAAATCTTGGTCCCTCAGCTTAATTTTGTCATTAAAGTTAACAATGTCGAAGATAAAATAACTTTTCTAGCACTCAACATTTACATTTATTTGTCAATTCGATCATTAACCTTCAAAAGTAATTAAAAAATTAAAAAATTAAAAAATTAATATTTTAAATATTTTTAATAAAAATTAAAAAAAATATTATTTTTTTAAAAAATAAAAATTATAATTTTTTAAAAAATAAAGATATGAAAAAATAAAAACTCTTTAAAATTAAAAATATAAATAAAATATAAATAAAAATTTCAAAATAAAGTGTTATCTAAATCGAACCGTATCGCTAGTCAGATCAATCTAGTGAGAGGTAAAAATTCAGATGACTTGTGAACCGATACAAACTAGTTGAATCAAGCTAAAAAATCGATTGAACCAATTTCGAATTGGTTTGACCAATTTGTTCCCAAAACGACTGGTCCATTTGGTTCAAAGTAAATAAATTATTAAAAGAATAAAAAATTTATAAAAATCAATTCAATTGCAAGTTCAATTGATTTTTTTGTCTGGTTCAACCAATTCGTACTAGTTCACAAGTCTACCAATTTTTAAAATTTTTAAACTTTTTTATCCCTCAACGTTTACAGTATTTTTTTTGTCAATTTAGTCCATACCCTTTAAAAGTATGTAAATTTTGTAAAAAAATTTAAATTATTTTTTCTTATTTTAAACAAAAAAACACAAAAATTTAAAAGGAATATAATTTTTAAAACATATAAAAATATTTTAAAAAAATCTTTAAAATTCAAAAATAAAAATAAAAATATTTTTTAAAAAATATAAAAGAAATTCCAAAATTCAATGTTGTCTAAACTGAATTGAAACGATTGAATAAAGAACTAGTTGGGGTATTAGTCTAGTGAGAGGTAAAAAACTGGTTGCCTTGCAAACCAATTTGGATTGGTTTAATCGGACTAAAAAATCAGTTGAACCGATTCTTATAATAATTTTATTTTTAATAATTTATTTGTTTTGAATCGATTGGACCGGTTGGTTTAAGGATCAATTGGCCAGACCAATTCAAAATCGGTTCAAATGATTTTCTAGTTTATCCAACTAGTTTGTGCCGGTTCATGGGTCAATCAGTTTTTTACCTCTCGACGAATTAATACCCCAACCGATTCCCAGTTCGACTGGTCGATTTGGTCCTGTGTAAACAACATAAAAAATTTTATATTTTAAAAATCACTTTTATTATTTGAAATTTCAAGAGTTTTTTTAATAATTTTTTTAAAAAATTTTGTACTTGTAAAAGGTAAGGACCAAATTGACAAAAAATTATAAATATTGAGGGCTAAAAAAGTTATTTTATCTTCGACACCACTAATTTTAATGAGAAAACTAGAAAAATGGACTAAGTTTTTTTAAAAAAAAAGAGTACAGGGAGTCAATGTCTCCAAATTAAAGTATAGATACTAAATTTTAAATTTTAAATTTTAAAAGAGTACAAATACCTTTACAGATTACAACCTAAAATAAAATAAAAGATGGAACATGTTAGTGGTTATTTTCATCTTCATCAAATGACAATAAGGAAGAAAGGAAAATATCTCAAGTTCATATGCCCCATAACCGTGAGTAGACCTAATCATTGGTCGGGTTGAGTTGAACCAATGCAAAATTTTAGGCTCGAGCCCAGCCACAAAAAGGGTGTAACACTCCAAACCCGGCCTAGGCATTATGGTTGGATCTGATGATGTCACATGGAATGGTTTGAAAACAAAGCTAAATCGATAAAAACCTTAAGCTTATAAACCCTTATTTGCTTTCACTTGTTTCAAAACATTTATTTAGTTGCCTTAAAATCCTTTAGTGCGGAAGTTTATGAAAAATCGTGATGTTTAAGCAATACAGTTCGTGATTTAGAAAACCTTTTTTAAGTAAACTGTTGTTTTAAGAGAAATCATTTTGTTTAAGCATGCATAAAATGAGCAACAAAAAAAAACCACAGTTAAAGTCCATACAGTTCAGAGAGTCCCAGAAGCGACAAACTCTCAAAAACAATTACCGAAATTTAAATAAATAAAATCATAAAGCAAAATAAAACAGTTCTATGACGAGTGGTCACTGTCAAAGCCTCCGCTGCACCGATCTGCCTAACTTTATGGATTACCTATACAGAATAAATAGAAAAGAGTGAGTTTACGTAAACTCAGTGTGTAACCCCATAGAATTAAACATGTAAACAACCATAGAATCAAAATTGGTCAGATACAGATTCGAGCTTAAGCCCATTATAGATACTGATACAGATATGCATATCAGAATCAGAAATCAGAATCCTACCCCTATCCTCTACACTTCATCTCCGACCATCCCTACACACCATGTGAGGTTTAAAACACCCACCCAGCCCTAGCACCATATTGTACCGGTGCAGCACATAACAGATATAATGCAGCCATGCTACCAGATAATAGGCAGAAATTGCCTTTCAGAACACTTTCTACAGTACAAATCATCCCACCCCAATAACAATAACAACAACAGAACATACATACAGAATTACAGATAATACATGCTTAATATGCTTATATAAACAGATAGCAGAAATACATGGCTTAAACATGCTCAGAACAGTACAACTGTAACACCCCTCACCCGTTCTCGACACCGGGAAAGGGTTCGAGACATTACTAGGACTTTACATTTTGAAATGTACCAAATTGGGTCACCAAGTTTTCCTCAAATTTTAAGCTTTTCATCCATGAACAACTCGTCCCTTATATAGGCCTTCGAGGCCTATAACATACCTAGAGGCAGTGTGGGACAAATTCAGGTACGTTCAATAAACCTTGGGCTTCTTAGGAAATTTTCCCTTATCATAAAGTGTCACATGCCCGTATAGGTGGGCCGTGTGGACTCACACGCCCGTGTGACTTGGGGCACGCCCATGCCCTTCAGCCATGGGCAACACTGACTTATCAACACAGCCATGGCGCACACCTGTGCTGCCTGTTCGTGGACGACACCGCCTTTTTAACACGGCCATGGTGCACGCCCGTGTGGCCTACTCGTGTACAAATTTGAGCTAAAATTTTAAGTGTAGGGGACATACGGCCATAGCACACGCCCATGGGAGGGAACCGTGTGTCTAACCATGTAGACTCTAATAGGCTATTTTCCAAGCCTTTAGTCACCCCTTTCTACTACTTGCGCTTAGTGGTTACCAAATTCAAAGTAAAACACAATTATACACATGTAAATAATCTTGATTAAACTAGATGTCTGGAAACCTCATATCATTGGTTTCATACATGATAGATTATTTCCCATTTAGTGTTTATGGGTTCCCATGTCACTTTAATTCATCCGAAATTGGCTCGTTCATGTAACTCATTGCCAATTGGTAATAACCCATCACTTGTAAATAAAACCATGCATAAATTCGTAGGTCATAGCCTACTTTTATTAAGCCAATTTTCGTGGCCATATACAAAGAGATAAACATATTTTTACATGCCTTCATGTGGAAAATCAAATGACACATATAACAAAATACTCAAAAATACTATACATGCCATTGAACAAAATAAACAAAATCTTTATACCAAAGCTTGTCTAGTTGATAGTGTGTTGACTCTCCAATCGTCTTCCAATCCTTTCGAGTCCTCGAGCTCATAAGACAAGGAAAAAGAGAGGGGTAAGCATTTACATTCTTAGTAAGCTCGAATAACAGGAACGTAAACTTACCAAGTATTTAACATGCACGCATAATAGATAAGGAAACCAACAATTATTAAATGGTTCCCTATTACATGCACTCAATCAATAAGTTAGTAACATAATTAAGCATCATATAATTTAACTAGATGAGCTCATCATTTAACATCTCATTTACACAAACATCTCATGTTAATCTCGTTGAGTTTCTAGGAAATCTCGATGGAAAACCCATTAACCGTCAATTCATACGAATGATCATTCCCTATACGCACTCCCGCGAACTTCACATTTTATGGCGGGATTACCAGTCTAGGCTAAATCCCCCGTATCGTAAACTCATAAGGTGATGTCGGGATTACCAGTCCAGCTAAATCCCTTATTGCGACAAACACCCTTACTGAGTTCGGATCTGAATTGCCAGTCCAGGCTAAATTCAGTCCCTAATCGGATTACCCATCCGGGCTAAATCCATAATGCACACATATTCTTCAGGAGGCTTGATCATTCAAGGAACACCCGTCCGGGTTAGATCCTTTCTATATTTGAGATCAACGGATTACCTGTCCAGGCTAAATCCTTACTACAACACACGCAGGATCTCTTTACACATATCAATGAGGGTTTATCCATCGAATTCCCTTTGTCAACCTCATCCGAGACATTTTTCACATGTTACCATCAAATATGCATATTAGGGGTTTACTTTAAGTTATCTGAACTTAACTGGTATTCTTTTCAGAGTTGTGTTTCGGTTATTTCGAAACCTGGCGCTTACCTCGATCGACCTCCGGAATTTGTTCCTCGGGGTCTATAACAACAAAATTTAACTCATTAATACACTACATTATATATTTCAAGTTTAATATCTACCCCCGGTCCAAATGACCGTTTTGCCCCTAACCTTTCATATTTTTACGATTTAGTCCCTAGGCTCATATAATGAAACACATGCACTTTCTATCTTACCAAAGCCTAGCCGAACACTTTTCCTTCTTATGGTAGCCCACATTTTCCATTATTTTCTCATTTCTACCACACATTTACATCTTTTACAAAATAGTCCCTATAAGGGTTTTTTATGAAAATCAACTAGGAGAAGATGTTTAATACATATTCACCTTTCATATTCCTCCATAATCCATCAAAATACAAGCAACTCATGCATGGGTAAATTTTTAAATATGATTCCTAGCATAAAATATGGGTAGAAATGGAGAGAGCAAGCTACCGGGATTTCAAAAATACAAAGAGCATGAAAAACGGGGCGTGGGAGCACTTACTATTGAGCTTGGAAAGCTTGAAAACCCTAGCTATGGAAACCCTTGAAGTTTCGGTTGGACAAGGAAGAGAATGGGCTGATTTTGGTTCATTTTTCCCATTTTATTTCATTTAAATACCAAATGGCAAAAATGCCCTTAAGCCCTTTCCTTAAAACTCCATCCATGCAAGCCCATTTTTTGTCTAAAAACTTAGAATTTGGGAAAATTGCTCTCTAAGACCTTCTAATTCATAACTCAAATCAATTTCATACAAATTTATTCTAGAATTCAAGTTTTGCAATTTATTCAATTTAGTCCCTAATTTCTAATTGAACACCTTACTCAAAGAATTTCTTCATGAAACTTTAACACATGTATATACTCATATTCTAGGCCTCATAATAATCATAAAGTAAATATTTTGATATCAAATTTGTGGTCCCAAAACCACCATTCCGACTAGACCCTATTTCATGATGTTACATTTCTCCCCCCTTAGGGACTTTCGTCCTCGAAAGTCTTCCTAGAAAACAGATTCGGATATTGACTTCTCATGGTTTCTTCCGGATCCCATGTAGCCTCTTCTACACCACGTCGATGCCATAAAACTTTTACTAGAGCCACATCTTTATTTCTCAACTGTTTAACTTCACGAGCCAATATTTTAACCTGTTCCTCTCCATAAGTCATGTCCGGTCTAATTTCAATCTCAATCGGTGAAATTACATGAGAGGGGTCTAATCAGTATCTTCTTAACATGGATACATGGAACACATCATGAATCTTTTCTAGTTCGGGTGACAACGGCAAATGATGGGCTAACGGTCCAACTCTTTTGGTGATTTCTTACGGTCCGATAAATCCTGGACTCAGTTTACCTTTCCGACCAAATCTCAATAAATTTTTCCATGGAGATACTTTCAAGAATACTCTATCTCCAACTTGAAATTCAATTTCTTTTCTTTTCAGATCAGCATAAGACTTTTTCCTATCTGATGCTGCTTTTAAAAAATCCCATATCACTTTAACTTTTTCTTCAGTTTCTTTAATCAGATCAACTCCATGAATTTGATTTTCCTTGAGTTCTGTCCAGTACAATGGAATTCGGCACTTCCTTCCATACAAGGCCTCATAAGGCGCCATCTTCAAACTTGTTTGGAAACTATTTTTGTAGGAAAATTCTACCAATAGCAAGTATTTTTCCCAGCTACCCTGAAATTCGAAGATGCAACAACGCAACATGTCCTCGAGAATCTAAATCATCCGCTCAGACTGACCATCGGTCTGAGGGTGAAAAGCTATACTAAAGCTCAACTTTGTACCCAAGGCTTCTTGTAACTTCTTCCAGAATCTCGAAGTGAACCTCAGGTTTCTGTCTGAAATAATCGACAGTAGTACTTTGTGCAATCTTACTATCTCAGAAATGTACAAATCCGCCAATCTATCAAGAGAATAATTTGTCCTTACAGGGATTAAACGAGCTGACTTTGTCAATTTGTCCACTATAACCCATATGGCATCTTTCTTTTTCGGAGTTAAAGGTAATCCTGTCACGAAGTCCATGGTAACTTTGTCTCACTTTCATTCGGGGACCATTACAGGCCGTAACAAACCTGAATGCACTTGATGTTTAGCTTTAACTTGCTGACATACCAAGCATTTCGATACAAATTCAAAAACATCTCTTTTTATGCCGTTCCACCAGTACATCTTCTTTAAATCGTTGCACATCTTGGTACTTTCCGGGTGAACAGACAGGCGACTGTTATGTGCTTCTTGAAAAATCTTCTGAATAAGTTCATTGTCTTTGGGTACACAAACCCTATCTCTAAACATTAAACATCCATTAAGACTAATTCAGAAATTTGACTCAACACCGGACTCACATTGAGCTCTTTTTGCTTACAAGTCATCATCATTAAGCTGAACATCATGAATTTCCTGCAGAAATGTTGGCCTAGCCTCCAACTCGGCCAGAACTGAATTGTCATCAAGCAATGTCAAACAAGTATTCATGGCTCTCAAAGCATATATGGATTTTCTACTCAATGCATCGGCGACCACATTCGCCTTTCTCGGGTGATAGTCGATAATCAGATCATAATCCTTAATTAATTCTAACCATCTCTGTTGTCTCAAATTTAATTCTTTCTGAGTCATCAAGTATTTCAAACTCTTGTGGCCTGTAAATATACGGCAAGTCTCGCAATACAAATAATGCCTCCAAATTTTCAAGGCAAAAATAATAGCGGCAATATCTAGGTCATGGGTTGGATAATTCTTCTCGTGAGGCTTCAATTGCCGTGAAGCGTAGGCTATCACCTTGCCATCTTACATAAGTACACAACCCAATCCATTTAAAGATGCATCACTGTAGACCACAAGCTCTTTTTCCGGTTCAGGTAGCACTAAAACAGGAGCTTCGGTCAGCAATGTCTTTAACTTCTCAAAACTTTGCTGACACTTCTCTGTCCATTCAAACTTAATGTCTTTCTGTAGCAGCTTCGTCATCGGAGTCGCTATCATGGAAAATCCTTTTACAAACCTTCGATAGTAACCGGCTAAGCCCAAAAAGCTTCTAACCTCGGTTACATTCTTAGGCGATTTCCATTCAACAATTGCAAAAATCTTACTTGGATCAACTCGGATGCCTTCACCCGAAACTATATGACCCAAAAATCAACTTCCTGTAGCCAAAACTCACTCTTGCTAAACTTAGCATACAATTGCTTTTCCCGCAAGCTCTGTAACTCAATTCTCAGGTGTTTCGCATGCTCTGTCTCATCTTTAGAGTAGATCAAAATGTCGTCAATAAACACAACGACAAGCTTATCCAAATATGGCCAAAAGATCCTATTCATTAGATCCATAAACACAGTCGGTGCATTCGTCAGCCCAAACGGCATGACAAGAAATTCATAATGTTCATACTTCGTTTTGAAAGCTATCTTGGGTACATCCGAGTCTTTAACTCGCAGCTGATAATAACCAAACCTCAAGTCTATCTTGGAGAATGCGGTGGCTCCTCTCAACTGGTCAAACAAATCATCGATCCTTGGCAAAGGATACTTATTCTTAATAGTCACCTTGTTCAGTTGCCGATAATTGATACATAACCTCATCGAACCATCTTTCTTCTTTACGAACAATATGGGGGCACCTCAAGGTGAAAAACTTGGCCTAGCGAATCCTTTATCCGTCAGCTCTTGCAACTGTGCTTTTAACTCATTCAACTCGGTAGGTGCCATTCTATACGGGGCAATAGAAATGAGAGTCGTCCCTGGCACCAATTCAATACCAAACACTATCTCCCTTTCAGGAGGTAATCGGGGTAATTTCTCCGAAAACACATCTGGGTACTCACATACTATCAGCACGGACTCAATTTTTAGCTCTGTTTCCTTAGTATTCAGTACAAATGCAAGGTAGGCTTCATATCCTTTCCTCATATATCTCTGGGCAACCATTACCGTGATTACAACCAGCGACGAACCCAATTCTCTTGATTCGACCCGTAGAATCTTACCATTCTGGCATTTTAACTTAATATACTTACTACCACAATTCACTGTTACATCATGAAGGGCTAACCAATCTATACCAAGTATTACATCATATTCATCAAATGGTAACAACATAAGGTTAGCTGGGAAACAACGACCTTGAATCGTCAAAGGACAATTCTTACAGACTTTATCAACTAGAACTGATCTGCCTAGTGGGTTCGACACTCTAATAATATCTTCCGTATGTTCAACAGGTATGTTCATACTAGACACCAATCTCATACAGATATATGAATGCGTCGACCCCAAGTCAATTAAAGCAACAACACTTATATTAAAAAGAGAGAAAGTACCCGTAATAACATGAAGAGCAGCGGCTTCCTCTCGAACACGTATTGCATATGTTCTTTTCGGGGCTCCAACCTCTGATTTTGCAACGTCTTTAGTCACGACTCGACTGCCACTAGCACTCCCAGGGTATCTCGAAAGTCTACCTTTTAGAATGGGAACACTCGACTTTGAAGCTATTTTCACTTCTTTTACGGCTCGTTTCGGGCAGTCTCTGAGAACCACATTTGAAACATGCGTCACTCTTCATTCGGCACTCTCCGAAGTGAAATTTGTTACAGCTCTTACACTTTGGTTTTTGATCATCTACATTCCCCACACTAGTCACCATCGGGGAGGAAGACTTTTGATCTCCCCACACTAGTCACCAAGTAATATTTTCTTTCGGCACTACCGAGGATACAATCTTCCACCAATTGCATGCAGTGTCCTTCAAAAGAGACACAGCATACTTCAAACATTCCTCGAGGGTGCATGACAAATCATCTAGCACCCGTGTAGTATTTTCGAGCCAAAACTTGGCTCTTTTAGCGTTATCATCAACTTTAACTTTGAATTCTTTAGGCCTATACTTTCTAAGCTTATCTACAGGGGCTTTACCGATTTTCACCGGTGCCATACCTCGTGGCACATCCTCATCAGGTTGGTTAGGGGGCGAAGGAGGTCTTGGTATATTAAGGCAATTTCTTAGATAATCCCCAAACCATTCATCCATCATATCAAAGAAGGCAGCTCGAGCCTCTTCTCGGCCTTCTGACATCGGCCTTCTACTACTACCAGATACAGCTCGCTATACGGAAGCTGGAGCATGGCTCTCGGCTCCTTCTGACTCATTTTATACTTGATTGGAAGATATTCAATATATTCAAAACAGTTTAAACAATTAGGAGACGTCACACTATTAACATTTGAATAATGGTATGTATAGCAAACTTTAACATCCTCTACGGTAGTTCTTAAATCGACTAAATCATAACTCTGATACCAATAAATGTAACACCCCTCACCCGTTCCCGACACCAGGATAGGGTTCGAGACATTACCAGGACTTTACATTTTGAAGCGTACCAAATTGGATCGCCAAGTTTTCCTCAAATTTTAAGCTTTTCATTCATAAACAACTCGTCCCTTATATAGGCCTTTAAGGCCTTTAACATACCTAGAGGCAATGCGGGACAAATTCGGGTACGTTCGATAAACCTTGGGCTCCTTAGAAAATTTTTCCTTATCATAAAGTGTCACACGCCAGTGTAGGTGGGTCGTGTGGACTCAGACGCCCATGCCCTTCAGCCGTGGGCAACACTGACTTATCAACAAGGCCATGGAGCACACTCGTGCTGCCTGCCCGTGGACGACACTGTCCTTTTAACACGGCCATGGTGCACGCCCGTGTGGCCTACTCGTGTACAACTTTGAGCTAAAATTTTAAGTGCAGGGGACATACGGTCATAGCACACGCCTATGGGAGGGAACTTTGTGTCACACACGGCCTAGACACACGCCCGTGTGTCTAACCATGTGGACTCTAATAGGCTATTTTCCAAGCCTTTAGTCACCCCTTTCTACTACTTGCGCTTAGTGGTTACCAAATTCAAAGTAAAACACAATTATACACTTGTAAATAATCTTAATTAAACTAGATGTATGGAAACCTCATATCATTGGTTTCATACATGATAGGTTATTTCCCATTTAGTGTTTATGGGTTCCCATGTCACTTTAATTCATCCGAAATTGGCTCATTCATGTGACTCATTGCCAATTGGTAGCGACTCATCACTTGTAAATAAAACCATTCATAAATTCGTAGGTCATAGCCTACTTCTATTAAGCCAATTTTCGTGGCCATATACAAAGAGGTAAACATATTTTTACAAGCCTTCATTTGGCAAATCGAATGACACATATAACAAAATACTCAAAAATACTATACATGCCATTGAGCAAAACAAACAAAATCTTTATACCAAAGCTTGTCTAGTTGATAGTGTGTTGACTCTCCAATCGTCTTCCAATCCTTTCGAGTCCTCGAGCTCTGTGAGACAAGGAAAAAGAGAGGGGTAAGCATTTACATGCTTAGTAAGCTCGAATAATAAGAAAGTAAACTTACCAAGTATTTAACATGCATCCATAATAGATAAGGAAACCAATAATTATTAAATGGTTCCCTATTACATGCACTCAATCAATAAGTTAGTAACATAATTAAGCATCATATAATTTAACTAGATGAGCTCATCATTCAACATCTCATTTACACAAACATCTCATGTTAATCTCGTTGAATTTCTATGAAATCTCGATGGAATACCCATTAACCGTCAATTCATACGAATGATCATTCCCTATACGCACTCCCGCAAACCTCACATTTTATGGCGGGATTACAAGTCCAGGCTAAATCCCCTGTATCGTAAACTCATAAGGTGATGTTGGGATTACCAGTCCAGGCTAAATCCCTTATTGCAACAAACACCCTTACTGAGTTCAGATCTGAATTGCCAGTCCAGGCTAAATTCAGTTCGTAATTGGATTACCCATCTGGTCTAAATCCGTAATGCACACATATTCTTCGGAAGGCTTGATCATTCAAGGAACACCCGTCCGGGTTAGATCCTTTCTATATTTGAGATCAATGGATTACCCATCCAGGCTAAATCCTCACTACAACACATGCAGGATCTCTTTACACATGTCAATGAGGGTTTATCCATCGATTTCCCTTTGTCAACCTCATCCGAGACATTTTTCACATGTTACCATCAAATATGCATATTAGGGGTTTACTTTAAGTTATCTGAACTTACCTGGTATTCTTTTCAGAGTTGTGTTTCGGTTATTCCGAAACCTTTCATTTACCTCGATCGACCTCTGAAATTTGTTTCTAGGGGTTTATAACAACAAAATTTAACTCATTAATACACTATATTATATATTTCAAGTTTAATATCTACTCCCGGTCCAAATGACCGTTTTGCCCCTAACCTTTCACATTTTTACGATTTGGTCCCTAAGCTCGTATAATGAAACACATGCACTTTCTATCTTACCAAAGCCTAGCCGAACACTTTTCCTTCTTATGGTAGCCCACATTTTCCATTATTTTCTCATTTCTACCACACATTTACATCTTTTGCAAAATAGTCCCTATAAGGGTTTTTCATGAAAATCAACTAGGAAAAGATGTTTAATACATTTTCACCTTTCATATTCCTCCATAATCCATCAAAATACAAGCAACTCATGCATGGTTAAATTTTTAAACATGAACCCTAGCATAAAATATGAGTAGAAATGGAGAGATCAAGCTACTAGGATTTTAAAAATTCAAAGAGCATGAAGAACAGGGCTTGAGAGCACTTACTATTGAGCTTGGAAAGCTTGAAAACCCTAGCTATGGAAACCCCTGAAGTTTCGCCTGGACAAGGAAGAGAATGGGCTGATTTTGGTTCATTTTTCCCATTTTATTTCATTTAAATACCAAATGACCAAAATGCCCTTAAGCCCTTTTCCTTAAAACTCCATCCATGCAAGCCCATTTTTTGTCTAAAAACTTAGAATTTGGGCAAACTGCTCTCCAAGACCTTCTAATTCATAACTCAAATCAATTTCATACAAATTGCTTCTAGAATTCAAGTTTTTCAATTTATTCAATTTAGTCCCTAATTTCCAATTGAACACGTTACTCAAAGAATTTCTTCATGAAACTTTAACATATGCATATACTCATATTCTAGGCCTCATAATAATTATAAAGTAAATATTTTGATGTTGGATTTGTGGTCCCAAAACCACCATTCCGACTAGGCCCTATTTTAGGATGTTACAACAACAATCTAATAGAACATATAGTTTTAAGGTATAGTATGTATTTACCGACCCTACGGTAGGTCCACAGTCGTTTAGAATGACTCATGTGACCCTACGAAAAATTTTAATATGATGGGCCCATATGCTCGTGTGGCCCATATGGCCTGACCCAAAAATCGACACATCCGTGTGTTATGCCTATGTGGGCCCACACGCCCAAATTGGTCTAGCCCGTATGGCCCACACGGCCACACTCGAGCCACCACATGACCGTGTACTGCCCACGACCATACCTTCATCGATCACACGACTTTATCTTATCACACGGCCTACCACACCGGTGACCACACGCCCGTGTGGCGTCGATAGTAGCCTTTTTTGAGTTTTGTCGAAACCTCATTTTTTGCATTTTGAGTATACACCTGGTATCATTTTGATGCAAAAAACACACCTAAACCTTCCAGAACCACCACCTCCAAGACATTGCTAATGCTCTCTAAACCGTTGAAGTGTGATTCTCTGCTCCACCAACTGATCATTGCCCAAAGAGACAAATCTAACAACCCCAA
The DNA here is from genome assembly GCF_007990345.1 of Gossypium hirsutum. NCBI lineage: Eukaryota > Viridiplantae > Streptophyta > Magnoliopsida > Malvales > Malvaceae > Gossypium > Gossypium hirsutum. The sequence goes on from NC_053429.1 coordinate 41,606,015, forward strand.
AAATACGACCGAACCATGGGTTTAGGAACCAAACTGAAAAAAAGTGAAACGACAGGTCGAAAAGATGGGGAAGAGACACGATAGGAAGGGAAAATGAAGAGAATAAACGTCAGATTTCTTTCTTGATGAAAAGAAGAAATGTTTCAAACAACAAAAATAAAATAACAGAAATTATGAGATAATCCGAAAAAAACCTTCATATCCCTAAATTCACTCTCCCACTAACCCACTTCTCAGAATCCAAATTCCATCAGAACTCTTTCACAAAACTAAACAAAAATAAATACCCATGCTCGCGCAGGGATTTGAACACAAAACCTCCAACACACCAGTACCTTCACCACTTAAACTAGCAGGCTCATTCTTATATGGAATTGTAGGAAGTTAAATATAAGTCTATTGAACAAAGATAGGGTTTAATCCCAAAAATAACAAAAATTGCTAAAGCTAAGGCTTGAACTTGGGGCCTTTCGCACACACCTAGAACATTTAACCATTGAAGTATATACACAGTTGTGTTAAGATCACACAGAGATAAAAATAGAAATTTTGGGGTGTTACTACTCCACCCCTTAAAAGAAATTTTGACCTTGAAATTTACTTGATCAGAACATATGAGGATACTGCTGTAGTATTGAATCATCAGGTTCCCACGTAACATCCTTAGTGCTATGATTCCGCCACAGTACCTTCACTATGGAATAGACTTTTTTCACAGAACCTTAACATTGCGATCCAGAATTTTAAACCGGTTCCTCCTTAAAAGTCAAATCTGGCCTAACCTCAATCTCTTCAACCGAGATAACATGAGACGAGTCGGACCGGTATTACATCAACATTGAGATGTGAAACACATCATGAATACGGTCCAACTCAGAAGATAGCTCTAACTGATAAGTAACTGATCCTACACGCTTCAAAATCTGGCGCGGTCCAATAAACCTAGGGCTCAGCTTGCCCTTCCGACCAAACCTCAGAACTTTCTTTCACGGAGAAACCTTAAGAAATACAAAATCCCTAACAGAGTACTCAATTTCACATCTCTTCAGATCTATATACCGATTTCTACCTACTAGAAGCCACTTTCAGACGATCCCGAATCAATCAAACCTTATCCTCCGTCTCAAAAATCAGCTCAAGACCCAAAATTCGACGTTCACCCAACTCAGTCCAACATAGAGGTGTACAACACTTATGACCATACAGAGCCTCGTAAGGTGTCATCTGAATGCTAGACTAGAAACTGTTATTATAGGCAAGCTTAGCCAGTGGTAGATAATCCTCTCAACTACCTTGAAAATCGATTACACAACTCCTAAGCATATCCTTCAATATCTGAATCACCCTCTCAGATTGACCATCTGTCTAAAGATGGAACGCAGTACTGAACTCCAATCTCAAACCCAGAGCCTCGTGTAACTTCTTCTAGAATCGAGATGTAAAACAAGAATCTCTGTGAGAAATAATCGACATTGGAACCCTATGTAGTCTAACTATCTCAGAGATATACAGTTTCGCCAACTTCTGAAGAGAAAAGTTTGTCCGAACCGGAATGAAGTGAGTAGACTTGGTCAATTGATCCACGATGACCTAAACAAAATCCTTCTTGGTGGGTGTCAAGGGTAACCCACTAACAAAGTCCTTCGTTACACATTCCTATTTTCATAAGGGAATCTTGATTGGCTGCAACTAACTCGAAAGTAATTGGTGCTCAGCCCTAACCTGCTGGCACGTCAAACATTGAGCCATAAAATCGGTAACCTCTCACTTCAACCTCGGCCACTAGTACAATTTACGAAGGTCGCGATACATCTTATTATAGCCGAGATGCATAGCATATGAGCTACTATGCGCCTCTCTCAGAATAGACTACCTCAGATCAGAATCGCTTGGCACATAGATTCGTCCTCGGAAACATAAAACACCATCACTACTCTCAACCTGACAGAACTGTACTCCCAAAGTCTCATCCACTAACTGTTTATCTCGAATCTACTTGATCCAAGTTGGCTTAACTTGTAGCTCAGTTAACAGACTTCCATTATTAAACAAACTAAAGAAGTAAACATCGCCCTTAAATCAGTTATCGCTCTTCGGTTAGAGCGTCGGCCACCATATTGGCCTTATCAAGATGATACTCGATAATGCAATCATAATCTTTGAGCAGCTCAATCCATCGACACTGTCTAAGATTCAACTCCTTCTCAGTAAGGAGATACTTGAGGCTTTTGTGATCGGTGTAGATGATACAGCTCTCACCATACAGATAGTGCATCCAAAATTTCAATGCAAAAACCACAGTAGCCAACTCTAGATCTTGCGTCGGATAATTCCCTTCATGTGTCTTAAGCTAACGGGACGCACAAGCCATAACCTTACCATCCTGCATCAGAACGTAACTCAATCCAACATGCGACGCATCACAGTATGCTACAAACTCCTTCCTAAATTCAGGCTGTATCAGAATAGAAGCCTAAGTCAAAATAGTTTTGAGCTTCTCGAAGCTCGATTGCTGCGCATCAGTCCAAACAAATGAAACACCTTTACGTAGAAGCTTAGTCAACAACGCAGCAATCAAAGAGAACCCTCAAAGAAACGCCGATAATATCCCGCTAGACCTAGAAAATTGTGGATTTCATATATATTCTTGGGCTGTTTCCAATCCAACACAGCCTCAATCTTACTAGGATTGACTTGGATCCCCACAGCAGAAACTACGTGCCCCAAAAAAGTCACTTTACGCAGTCAGAACTCACACTTGCTTAACTTAGCGTAAAGCTACTTTTCACGTAGAATCTGAAGTACTACTCTAAGATGCTCATCATGCTCATCCTCAATCTTAGAGTAAACCAGAATATCTTCGATGAATACCATGATCAACTAATCCAGATAGAGCTGAAATACTTAATTCATTAGATCCATGAATGCAACCGGTGCATTTGTCAAACCAAAAGGCATAATTAGGAAGTCGTAATGTCCATAACGAGTCCTAAATACGGTCTTATGAACATCAGCCTCCTTAACCCTCAACTGATGATATCTCGATCGAAGATCAATCTTGAAAAACATAGAAGCCTCTCAAAGCTGATCAAACAAGTTATCGATCCTCCGAAGTGGATACTTATTCTTTAAAGTCAGCTTGTTCAACTATCGATAGTCGATGCACATCCTCATGGTCTCATCCTTCTTCTTAATAAACAGAACTAGTGCTCCACACAGAGACATACTAGGACGAATGAAACCACGATCTAGAAGCTCTTACAATTGGGCCTTAAGCTCAGTAAGCTTTTTCGGTACGATATGGTAGGGGCAATGGACACCGGAGCTGTAACTGAAAGAAGCTCAATCCTAAATTCCACTTCCCTATTCGATGGTAATCCTAGTAACTCCTCAAGAAAGACGTCTGAAAAATCATTTACTGTACTGATATTCCCAATAGAAGAGTCTCTAGAATCAGAAACACTTATATAGGCTAGAAATGCTTTACACCCTTTCCACACCAATTTCTCAGCTACAAGTACGGAGATCACGTTAGACAAATAATCTTGATGCTCTCCGATCACAACCACCTCTTCATCCACCTCAGTTCTTAGAACGACCCTCTTAGTCATACACTCCAGACGAATCCGGTGCTTGACCAACCAATCCATATCAAAATCAGATCGAATTCCCTAAACGGTAACTCCATTAGATTAGCCAGAAATACCATCTCTTGCACTACTAAAGGAACATCCCTATATAGTTTGCTAACTTGAACAGACTGCCTCAACAGATTCATTACAGTAACCTTACTCGTAATGTTCTCAACCGTAATCCCCAGGTTTCTAGATACAGTACTAGCTATATAAGAGTGAGTGGACCCTATGTCTATCAAAGCTAGGTAAGGTATATCAATATAAAGAACATATCGGTGATGATTTTAGGAGCATCTTTTTCCTCTCGGTGACGTACAACATAAACCAAAGCAGGCTACCTTGCCTCTGTCTGACCCGCACCTTTACCCGGTGCTCTCTGCCCTCAGCCCATACCATTACCACCTGTAGCCTGACCATGGCCCCTAAGTGGCTACTGAACTACCCTTTTGCGGCTGCACAAAACCCTAAACTTGTGTCTAATCTACTCGTTACAGACAGTCTCTGATACGGTGCTCTAAAGACCTGCATCTAAGACAGGCTCTAATCCTTCTCCAACACTCACCCGGATGGCACCTACCACAGTCCCCACAAGGCTATAACCCAGCTGAAGTAGTTGGAGCCCCCACTCTAATAGGCCAATCAGATCTGGCATTTTTCTTAGACCTCTGCACAAAACTCGTGGGCTCCGAATCCCTCTTATTTTACCTCTCTTCCTATCCCTGTTCTGCCACTCCACGCGCTTAACATCCTCAGCAATCTTTGCTTTCTCTACTAGTACCACGAACTCACGCTCCCTCTGTGGAGCAATCAGAACCCTCAGATTATCTCTTAGCCTATTCTTAAAATAAACACACCTCCTATATTCCGATGCTATTATACCTCTAGCATAGCGGCTCAGCCTCATACTCGGCAACAGTTTGGTCACATTGTGTGAGATTTAGAAACTCACGTCGACGAGCATCTACGTAGCTAGCTCTCACGTACTTGCTCTAAAATACAATCTTAAAGAATTCCCAAGTTAGGCGATCAGACTGAGTGCCTTCCTTAACCGTTAACCACCACTGGTATGCTTCGTCACGAAGCAATGAAACTGTACCCTTTAATTTCTGCTTAGTGGTACAGTCTAGATCATCCATAATTCTCTCGATGGCCTCCAACCAGTACTCGGCCACGTTAGGGGTGACTTCTGTGACACACCTAAAATACTCAACTCAATTAGACCGGAGTCATTCAATTACCGATCCTCAGCCCCTAGATCTAGAATTGGGCCTAGCGACCCTCTCTAATATCCTCAGCATGGCTTGGAACAGTGCGTTGTCCCCAGCCGAACAACTCTAAGACCTAGTCTCAGTAGCAGGTGATAAAGATGTCTTACTAGTGTCCAAATTTGGCATGCTGCCCTGAGATGAGAACTCAGCTCGAGCGCCCTACAGCCTCTACCTCGGCCTCGAATACCACGTCCACGGATACCTCTTGTGCTTATTCTAATTTCAAACTTTTATCTACATTAAGAATTTTATGCATTAGTTTAATACTTATTAATGGATATTTTATGTAATAAATATCAAAAGTTCAGTAATGTTCTCGAAAGTTTCAGTCTCTATTCATTTCACTACAGTTTCAGAGAGTGATATATATAGTGTTTTCAGAGTATGCCACCTACAATATTTCAAATTAAACTATCTAAGTTTCAGAATACTTACAGGATTGGCGCCAGGGACTTGGTGTACCACATACCAACTAGAGTGTCTAAAATCATTTAAAACTAATTCTTTAAAACCAATTTTTGGAACCCAAAATTTCATAGCCGAGTTTTGTAACTTGACTCTGATACCACTAAATGTAACACCCCAACTCGGCCTAGGCGTTATTGCCGGATCTGGTGATATCACATTGAATGAGTTTAAAAACAAAGCCAATTCGATAAAAATCTTAAGCTTATAAACCCTTATTTGCTTTCACTTGTTTCAAAATATTTATTTAGTTGCCTTAAAATCCTTTAATGCAGAAGTTTATGAAAAATCGTGATGTTTAAGCAATACAGTTTGTGATCTAGAAAACCTTTTTTAAGTAAACCATCGTTTTAAGAGAAATCATTTTGTTTAAGCATGCATAAAATGAGCAACAAAACCAAAACCACAGTTAAAGTCCATATAGTCCAGAGAGTCCTAGAAGTGACAAACTCTCAAAAATAATTACCTAAACTTAAATAAATAAAATCATAAAGCAAAATGAAATAGTTTTATGGCGAGTGGTCACTGTTGAGTCCCCTACTGCACCGATCTACCTAACTTTGTGGATTACCTGTACAGAATAAATAGAAAAGAGTGAGTTTACGTCAACTCAATGTGTAACCCTATAGAATTAAGCATGTCAACAACCATAGAATCAGAATCAGTCAAATACATATTCGGGCTTAAGCCCATTACAGATACAGATATACATATCAGAATTAGAAATCAGAATCTTATCCCCATCCTTTACACACCATCTTCGACTATCCCTACACGCCATGTGGGGTTTAAAACACCCACCCAACCCTACAACCATATTGTACTGGCATGGCACATAACAGATATAATGCAACCATGCTGCCAGAGAATAGGCAGAAACTGCCTTTCAGAACACTTCCTACAGTACAAATCATCCCACCCCAATAACAGTAACAGAAACAAAACATACATACAGAATTACAGATAGTTCATGCTTAACATGCTTATATAAACAGATAGCAGATACACATGACTTAGACATGCTCAGAACAGTACAACAGTCTAACAAAACACATAGTTTTAAGGTCTAATAAGCCTTTATCGATCCTACGGTAGGTCCGCAATTGATTAGGATGACCTGTGCGACCCTACAGAAAATTTTAGTATAATGGGCTTACATGTCCGTGTTGGTCCACATGCCCGTGTGGCCTACACACCCAGATTGGTCTAGCCTATGTAGCCCACACAGCCACGCTCGAGCCACCACACGATCGTGTACTACGGATAGCTATGCCTTCATCGATCACACGTGTGACAGCCCAAAATTGACCCTAGTCGGGAAGTGGTTTCGGGACCGTTAAACCGAGTCACCGAAATGTTCGAATGTGATATTTATTGTCTAGAATATGTAATTATGAATGTGTAAAAATTTCAAGCTTCGATTTAGTCGATTGCATGTGAGTTTTAGTAAATAGGACTTATGTGAGAAAATTTTGAAATGTGATAGGTCAAAGCATAAGGACCTATTAGTGCATGTTGAAAAAGGGGGGACTTGCATGTCAATTTCCCCCCTCTATTAGTAGTGGCCGGCCATGACAAGTATGGTAGACCAAGTGTGATGGGCAAGACATGTCATAGACATGTTGTGTTGGTGCATCATGGGTGGAAACAATAAAATAATGAGCATGGTAATTAAATAATGAAAGGGAGGAGTGATGAAAAAAAAAAGAATGGTCTCATCCATGCCCCCCCATTACCGTGAGTAAAAGAAAAGAAAAGAAAAATTTTGTTCATCCTTTTTCATATTCTTTTGGCCGAAAATTCTAAGGAAGGAGGAAGGAGTTCTTGCTTCATGTTTGGTTTGGAAGAGGATTAGGAGGAGGTTTGGCCATACTTGTATCTAGATCAAGGTATGTTTGAGGTTGTGCCATGAGATTCATGCATGTTTTTTAGTTGCTAGCTTGAGTTCTAATTAGCCCATGGTTCAAATCTTTGCTATGTCATAGGGATGATATTCGGCCTAGGTGGATTTTGTGTTAATGCCATTGCATGCTAAATATGAAGCTTGTTAATGATGCATGTGATGGTGGATTGATGATTCTTGAATCTTCTTTTTAGCATTTTTGAGTGAGCACATATGTGCATTGGTTGCTAGATGGAGAAGAATCGGCTAGCAAGTTGTGTGCTAAGGCCGAATATAATTTTTGTATATTAATGAGTAATGCATGTTTTAAATTGATGGAAAGGGAGAGGATGCTTTACTAGTGTATATATGTGTGTATTAGCCAAGTTTTGAACTTGAAACAAAATGGTGTTTAGTCAATACAAGTGACCATACTTGTAGAATGTATTAAGTGTTGCAATCGGCCCCAACATAGACATGCATATTCGGCCATAGGAAGGAGATTGGTGTTGCATGTATTCGGTTAGAGGCAAGCATATTGATGCTTTTGTCTTGGCTTAGAAAATTCGGCCAAGGGGGAAAATTAGCTAAGATGTTGAGTTTGATTCATGATTCCGTACATATGTGACTTTAATGTCTAATGTATAAATATGGGATAAGTGCCTTGTGTTCCTCTTTTCGATGCTCAAATGATTAAATCAATTTATTTGTTTAATTAAGCTCAAGAGCAAAGGGGAACTAAATCCGATAAAGGGAAGGAAAAAGTGGTCGAATAGCTATCGGAATCGTTCGACAACATCCGAGGTAAGTTCTTGAGTAATAGAGCTTAAATTATGATTTGATTAGATCATGTTTTAAGCAAATCAAAATCATGCTCTTTGTGTGTGGCTATTGAGCCGAAATTGCAAGAATGATAAGTGTCTTGTGTTTGAGTTTTGCTAACGAAAATGAAATACGAACGTGCCATGATTTATTGTTAAATGTGCATGGTTATTTGAATGATGTCCGGGCTAAGTCCCAAAGGCTTTGTGCTAAGTGACCATATCCGGACTAAGATCCGAAGGCATTTGTGCGAGTTACTAAATCCGGACTAAGATCCGAAGGCATTTGTGCGAGTTACTAAATCCGGGTTAAGTCTCGAAGGCATTTGTGCGAGTTACTAAATCCGGGTTAAGTCCCGAAGGCATTTGTCCGAGTTACTATAACCGGGCTATGTCCCGAAGGCATTTGAACGAGTAGCTATATCCGGTTAAATTCCGAAGGTACGTGATTTGGGAATGAATGATCTTGCTGTAAAAATTTCAGTTAATACGCTTGAAACATCCCAACATTGAGGTATGTTTCGTATGTGCTTTGAATTAGTTGAGCCCTTACAAATAAGTATTCGCTCAGTTGATAAATGAGCTACCGGCCTTTGACTAAGTTGATCTTTGTGTATGAATAAAAGGGTTGGTAATGTGAAGTAAGTATGATATTGAAAAATTGTGCATATGAAATTATCCGTTTAGCTACATGAATGCTATACTTTTGTTGTGCTGGAATCTCTTGCTCAAAACTTACTAAGCATAAATTGCTTACTCCGTCTCCTTGATTCTCTGTTTTATAGATTTTGGTTCTCCAGCTATCGGACTCGGGATTTTGAAGTCGAAGTCGCCCACACTATCAAAGCCCCCCCTTTTGGTACAATTTTGGTTGAACTTCGAAATGGCATGTATAGGACTACCCTTTTTGTTGGGGGTCATGGACCCTTTGGACTTGTATAATTTTGGATAGTCATGCGAAAATGGCTTATATATGTTTGAGTATAATGTTATAATCATTTGGTATGGATATGGTTATTGAGAGGTGTGGATATGCTTAACAAGGATTGGCCATGGGAATGGTTAATCACTATCATAATTTGTGCTATTTATGCTAAAAGGGCTAGTTGAATCATGGAAACTATGAAATAGGTAAAGTCTACCTTAAAGGCAGATGCTGACAGCAGCAGTGATGTAGATTTGGAAAATCACTAAAAATAGTAGGAAGGGAATTAAATAGTGAATAAATTATGTAAATGAACCTTGATGAATCTATTTTCATAGGAAAGTAACGAAACGATCATATGGATAGTATGTTAAGAGATATTCAGGTTCTCGTAAGACAGGGCCAGAACGGTTTCTGGATTCCCTGTTTCAACTTTGGAAATTCATTATAAATTAACCGGAGATAATTAGGAGTCATTCCATATATGTATAGATTCCTCTTTGAGTCTAGTTTCTATAGAAACAAACGACATCAGTATTTAAGCCCTGTACAGGGAGATATCCAAGTCGTAATGCGCAAAGGTCAGTGTAGTCGATCCCTGTAACATGGGAGACTTTGACTAATAAACTGTACTAATTGGCTCAACCAAAAATTCTAGAAACAAATATGTAGATGGGCATATGAGTCTAGTTTCAGGGAAAATTTACGGAACTGGATTCCGAGTTTCTGAACTCAAGATATGATTTTTTTAAGTGACTAGTACGCAGATTGGCAGTGTCTGAGAAATTTTTTTATAAGTGGTTTAAAGTCTGTTAACACCTCGTGTTCGACTCTGGTGACGGTCTCGGGTTCGGGGTGTTACAACACGACCATGTCCTGTCACACGGCCTATGACACGGGCAACCACACACCCATGTGGTGTCGGCAGTAGCCTTTTGCGACTTTTTTTGAAACCTTGTTTTTTATGTTTCGGGTACACACTTGGTATCATTTTGATTCGAAAACACACCTGAACCTTCCAGAACCATCACCACCAAGACACTGCTAATGCCCTCTAAACCGTTGAGGTGTGATTTTCTGTTCCACGAATTGATCCTTGCCCAAAGAGACGAATCTAACAACCCAAAGAATACGATTGAACCACAGGTTTAGGAACCAAACGAAAAAAAAGTGAAACGACAGGTCGAAAAGATGGGGAAGAGACAGATAGGAAGGGAAAAGGAAGAGATTAAATGTCAGATTTCTTTCTTGATGAAAAGAAGAAAAATTTCAAACAACAAAAATAAAATAATAGAAATTATGAGATAATCCGAAAAAAACCTACATATCCCTAAATTCACTCTCCCACTAACCCACTTCTCAAAATCCAAATTCCATCAGAACTCTCTCAGAAAACCGAACAAAAATAAATACCCACGCTCGTGCAAGGATTTGAACAGAGAACCTCCAACATACCAACACCCTTACCACTTGAACCAACAGGCTCATTCTGATATGAATTTGCAGGCAATTAAATGTAAGTCCACTGAACAAAGATAGGGCTTAATCCTAAAAATAACAAAAATTGCTAAAGCTAAGGCTTGAACTTAGGACCTTACACACACACGTAGAACACTTAACCACTGAAGCGGATACACATTTATGTCAAGATCACACAAAGATAAAAATAGAAATTTTGAGGCGTTACAAAAGGTCTAAAATTTTGTCTAAACCAAATCCAGATAAAATATGTTAAACCCAAGCTCGGCGCCACCCACCCGTATTAAATTTTTTTATATAAAAACAAATTTAAATATTATAATACTTCAAATACACTAAAAACATTAAAATAAATGTTTTCCAATAAATTGAAAATACATTAAAAAAAATTTATACTTAAATAACATTAAGATAGTTGCAACTTAGCTAATAAATGCCTCTAAAATACTAGAAAAATTAATAATAAAACAAGAGATATACAATATCAAAACAATAACAACAAAATAGTAGCAATATAATAGCAAAATGATAGCAAAAAACAACAAAACAACAAAAAACAACAATGACAAAAACTTAGGCAAATTAGAGTTGGGTCTGGGCTAAAAAATCTTACTTGATGCTTTGCCAATTTAGAAAATGAACCTTATTTTTTGTCTAAGCTCATTTTTTAGGCCTATATTTTTACTCAAATCCTCTCACTTTTTGGGCGAGCCTTCGGGCCTAGGCAGGTGACTCGACCATTGATCAAGTCTAGCTATGAGCCATCCACTAAGGTAAGAAGAATTTTTCTTAAAATTTTAATTAGAATTTTTGTTTAATAAGATTGTAGATAAGTTAAGCTCGTTTATTAGAATTAGAAATTGTTACAATTTTGTAACCCCTTTATCCAACCCAATCGTAGAATCCGGGTATAAGACGTCACAACTGAACTGGTTTCATACACAAGATTAGAACTCATTATTTTAAAATCAAACTGTATTACCTATTTATAAAACTTACAATGGAGACAATATTTTTAAGCAAAGTTTCACTGTCTTAACTCCGGACAACCTAAATACAATATAGTCGCCCTTATGGTGAAGATTCTAAACATCCCCCCTTCTGTGTGCATGACACTTTGCTAACAGAGCTCCCTAATCTAACAGGGTCAGACTTGATCCCTCCTCAAGTTCCTTATCCAACGAGTCCTGCAATCATAGGTAAAAACATGCATATCTCACCCTTTCTTACCTAAAAATGGTATTGAGTTTATCGTAGTTCTTTGACCATTGACTAGGCAAGTGCATGTAAAACGTTTTCGGTTGTCTAACCACAAGTACCAATAAAAATTAAAAACATTTTTTTGAGTAATGACTTGATTTTCGTTAGTGCCGGTAAATTCGATTTTGAGGCTGAATTTCTTAAATCGAGCTAGTTTAAAAAATTTAATAAAAAAATTACGAGATAAAAAAAGAACTATATAATAGAATTATTTAGTAACTAGTTAAATAATTTAATAATTAATGCATAACGAATAAATTCCAATGTAAGTAAAATTTAAGAAACTAGATGGGAGATTAAGCAAGTTCTTAGTGTGTTATTACACCAAAGATTTGTGAGCAATTACACTATCATTAAGATTAAGATCGTGGAGAGAGTTGATCCTTGCCATTAAAATCTACTAAGCATTTTCTAATTAAATGATGGCCATTGATTAAGTTTAATTAAGCTTAACAACAACAATAAGAAAAAAAATAAAGGTTTAAATACGCTCAAGGTCTCTATACTATTTTGAAATTTAAAATTTAGTCCAAATACTTTAATTTTGAAACATTGGGTCCCTATACTTTTTTATTTAAAAATCTTGGTCCCTCTATTTAATTTTTCCGTTAAAGTTAACAATGTCGAAGATAAAATAACTTTTCTAGCACTCAACATTTACAGTTATTTGTCAATTCAATCCTTAACCATCAAAAGTACTTGAAAAATTCAAAAATTAATATTTTTATTATTTTAAATAAAAAACATAAAAATTAAAAAATATATAAATTTTTAAAAATAAAAATATAATTCGTTAAAAAATAAAAATATGAAAAAAATAAAAAATCTTTAAAATTCAAAAAATAAAACTAAAATAAAAATAAAAACAAAAAGTTCAAAATAAAATGTTATCTAAACCGAACTAGATAACTAGTCGAATCGATCCTGTAAGAGGTAAAAAATTAGTTGACCTGTAAACCAGTACAAACTAGTTGAATCAAGCTTAAAAATTTCATGTATCTTTACTATTTTAAAATTTTAGTCTTTAAACTTAAAAATTAACCAAAATCATTTTACAAAATTGTCCTATTTAACTATCAAGTTTATAAATCTATCAGAAAAATTAAAAAATATCACAAAATTAACTAATGACATAATTCAAAACATTTAACAGATTCATAAATTAATCACTGAATTAGCTAAATTAAATTACAACGATTTCAAAAATATAAAAATCACTAAAAACAGACTTAAATTCCATACCATGCAGAAGGCCGAATGCTAAGGGTGTTTGAAGCTTTCAAATTCTTCTTCCGTGGTGGCTTTTTCGGTGGGGAAGAAGAAAATGAAAAAGATGGTAAGGTTTTCTTTTGTTATTTTATGTTTAATTATTTTCAATATTATTTTAATTAAAAACTTTTAACTTAAACAATTAAAACTACTCAACCACTGTCCATTATAAGTTATAATGGTTTAATTTTCATTTCAAGCCTTGCAGAAATTCTTTTTAACTCAATTAACCAATATTAATTAATAATGATTAAATTTTAATTTTTTTAACGATTTAGTCCTTTTTCTTTAATTAATTAACAAATCATTAAAATTTTTAGACTAAATATTTGTACACCTATATAAGTACTCTATAAATATTTAATAAAAATATTTATGGGCTTGATTTATAAAAACGAGATCCTGATACCTCATTTTCTAAAACCACTTGACTTTATGGACAAACCATTTGAACTTTACTATTCATTCAAATAGGTTAAATTATTAAATCAAAATTCAATATAATACTATATTTGACTCGTAAATATTAAGCAATAATATCTACGAACTCACTTGTCAGATTTGTGGTCTCGAAACCATTATTTTCAACAGCATTGGAAAACAGGTTGTTACATGATGAGTAAACCATTGATTAGTTCATGAGATTCTAAAAGCATCCAAATACCCGTAACTAAGCTCAACCAATCGATTGTAATGTTCATTTTGAATTTAAATTGTAAATGGTATGTACCTAAGTTTAGGGAGCATTATGAAGCTTATTTGATGATTTTGTTCTTTTGGAATGTTTTAGTCATCTTAGGACCTATAATGTTTATAAACTTTGAATTTTAATTAGTGCATAATTGTATGTTTTTTTACTATGAAATTACTCAATCATGTTTTAGTATAATGTATAAGATGTCTTGATCTTGGATAGATTTGAATGTGTCTTGGAATATTAAATGCAATTAGGTATTATGTTGAATTTGTTTAGGCACAATTAGGTAACCATTTGCAAAAACTTTTGGTAAGCTTTGGGGTCATACAACAAGTTACCTTGCGACCTCAATATCTCGACGTTGCGACTTCCTTCCCCATTGTCGCGACCTCATCTTTTTCACATTGCAGCATGACCAAATAGTAAGTGACATTGAGACTTTATACGACCTGACGTCGTGACTTCACTCATTATTCTAGTAAACTTGTACTTAATAATAAAGTTTAATTGATAATTTTTAAATTATTTTTTAAGTATAATTTTAATTGAAAACAAAATTGTTTCAGATTTGTCTTGCATATATTTTTTAAATATAATAATGCGTATATAAAATCATGGATATAAAAACTTTTTGCTAATAAATTTAAAAAAAAAAACTTAAAATCACATTTTTTTTAGCTAAAGACTAACCCATAGTAATATAAAAAAGAGTTTATTTCAGGTATTGCTTTGAGCAAAACTAAAAATAATTAAATCATAAGAATGTATAGCTATAGGCGGTCTTGTTGGAAAAACGGGTTTGGAAAATGCAGCAGAAAATAAATTTATGGAAAAACCAAAGTTTTAAAATTTTTTCAAAACAAGATCTTAGTTTTGATATCTAAAGTAATAAACACTGAATAAAAATATACCTTTTCAATTTGTCTAGGATGAGCACTTCGATCGAGTAGCCTTCTCCACTATCCTCGAGCTCATATCTGCCGAGTGTGAGCTAGTTTCGAATCAGAAAATTTTTCACAAAAATTACCAATAGGATAATTTTGTAATTTCTCTAAACTTTGGGTCAAGTTGTAAATCAATAAAATATCTCTAGAAATTTTCTGGTTCAGTTTAGATCAATGACGACCCGACAGGTTCGGTCTAGCCACCAGTTGGACCGTCGACTCAATTTCACATCTTGGGCCCGGTTCGACCAATTTTTGGGTCTTAGTCTCAGTTTTGGGACCCCAAGCCCAAATTACGATCTCAATCCAATTTTCAAGTTCAATTACCCATTTGGTCAATTGTCTAACTTGAAAATTAATTTCCAAAAATATCATATTAGTTTTAATTAAATTGATTAATTTAATTTTACTTGATCAAAATTAATTTTTCAAAAATCACTTATATTTTTTAAATTATTTTTTCAAGAAAATTCTTTAATCAAATTCTCTAGTTGAACAATTCTTAAGACCACCTAATTTAATTCCACATCGAATAAATCGACTCAATTAAATTATTCCCAAAGTCGTAGAATTTTCTTTTGATTCAAATGTAGTCCGGTCGAGCTTTTGTTGAGCTAGCGGAGGAACCAATCAGACATTTACAATTAGGCTCTAGTGATTGCAATTATGTCCAGAAGCATCGTTTCAATAATTCACAATTACTTAATTATGGAGTCAGTCCACAAGAAGTACCCTGATTGAAAACAACTTATTGTATACTTTTTACGAAAGCAATTCATCTAACTGCTTTGTGCAATGACCTCGTCATGTGTGTGTTACCCTCATATGATATTCTTGATTCTTTTGAGTTAAATCCATTCACTCAATACAATCCTATTTTATCTCATTGCCAGCATTATGTCTTCTTAATGATTAATATGATCACTGTCAACAAATGACTGTGATAAATAACTCGTTCAAGAATAAGCAACCCGTGGCCACGTTCCATATTTATCAATCCACACATACCAATGAGAGGATATCATTAACTCTTTAATTGAACTATAAATTCCACTATTTCTAGTAAAGCCGTAACATACGCAAGTTATGAACCCAACATACAGACTATAGGCTCGATCATCTTTAGAGCATAAGCCTCCACTTATATCAAAGCACATGAGTTTTATATGCATGGTCAGTGACTAACTTAGGATTTAGGTAAATCACACCATGAACGTCACAAGTGAATTAATTCGCAAACTGATTCAGAATTAGTTCATCTTGGGTCTAGTCTAATGTATCATTCTACCAATGAATACATTTATGTCTCTACTCATGGAGTCAACTGCTCTGATAGCCAAGACTAGTCATCTCCCCAATTGGAATTGTAGACAACATAATAACAGTATTTAAATCAAATGCTCACTTTGATTCTTTTATGGGATTATGAACTCATTTAGATTATCTACTAAAGTAAATTCTCTTTTTCTCAATGCAAACGCTCTTTACAATGCCACTTATCTTCAGTTTGAGCTTTAGACAATCAATGAGCTAATATTTTCTTGTCACAATTTTGCTATGCATGCAAAATATAAAAGATATAAAATAAAAAAGACATAATAGTGAAATGTGAAATTAACTATATTTATTTATTCATCATTCAAATAAATATAAAATAGTTACATGTTTTATAACGCCCCCCAAAAATCCTTAATGTTTATTTTCGTATGTTTGTGTTACACAAATACATGTCTGCTTTAGTGGTTAAGTGCCCTAGGAAGAGTCTGAGAAGTCTTGGGTTCAAGCCTTGGCTTGTGCAAAAGTTTTGTTTTTAATATGAATAAACCTCTGTATCTAGTCAGTAGGCTTTTAAATAAATATGGGTATAACATGATAGAAAGGGCCTGCTGGTTTAGGGGATAAGTAGCGTGTTATTCTTACTTAAGGTTTGAAGTTCGAGTCCTGGCATGTGCAATGGAGTGTTTATTTTGCTGCCTATGCCGTGTGGTAGTAGAGGTTGACCGAAATACTGCAGAGTTGTGTGGGGTTTTAATTTGGTGGTTGAGGGGATTATGATGGAGGGATTTTAGGAGGAAATGTTGGGATTTGGATAGTGGAGTGGTGGGAGAGTTTTGAGGAGTCAAGTGAGGGGAGTGTTTAGAGGTTATGCTGAAATGGGAGTCCCATTTTGTCAAAAAAATCGATCATAGCTCACTTTTTGCCTAGTGTGCCGAATTTTGCTTCTGGTTTTTTCTCTTCCCTACAATCCCCTTGCCTACCGATTTTCACTTCTTCTTCTCTCCCTCTCTCAATCAGTTTTTCTTTGGCCGAATACTTCTTCTTCTCTCTCTCAATCGGTGTTAGTAATTTTCTCTCTTCTCATCTTGGTTTTTTTGGCTGTATACTCTCTTTGCTTGTAGCCGAACCCTGCCCTTTTCTCCATTCGTCTCTTCTTCCTCTTCATTGCCGAAACTACTCTTTCCTCTACCCTCACTGTGCTGACTTTTCCTTCATTTCTCTCTATCGATTTTGTGGTCATTACAATTCTTCAATTTTTCGTTTCGGTAAGTCTAATTTTCAGTTTGGTTCAAATTTTTCTTTCGAATAGTTGTTAATAGGAGGTTGGCTGAATTGTAGGTTGTAACCGAGGGCTTAAGTAATCATTCTTTTTCGATGATTTAGGTGGTTAGGGCCTCAATTGTTCAATCAAGGTAAGTGGTTGTCGATTGGGTGATTTAAGTGTAATAGCATAGTATTATCTTGTTACTTGTTGATTGAGTGCTTACCTATTTTTGGTTGGTGCTTAAGAACTTTTCGAAGGGTGAAAGATCTTTAGTTGGCGTTAGCGTGGATGAAACTCCCATTTTTACTTGATCGAAGGTATGTTGTTGTGAGTTAAACAAATGGGGTAGTTTGTGTGTATTCGATTGAGTACTTGTTTAATTGAGTAATTGGAGATTCTTGATTAAGTGTAGGGTTTAAAGGTGTGGGCAGTCTTCTCTTTCGACAAATAGAAACGAGGTGTGTTAAAACACTGCTCCTAGTCATAAATCGGTAAAAAGCCAAAAAGTGTGTAAAGTCGACACCAAACTGGCATCAACTACCCGTGTAATAGCCCGTGTGACTAAACATGGGCGTATGATTGACGAGGCCGACCATGTGTAAATTCATGGTTGGGCTGAATTGGGTCGTGTAGGCCCTACGGGCATGTGGGCCCAACACGGGTAAAGCACACGGACGTATGGAAATTATTGGGTCAGGTTACATAATACACACGACCAAGGCTATTATGGGCCGTGGGCCCATTTTCACTGTTTGACTGTTAAGGTTTCATGAGTCGCCTGAGACGATTGTGGACCTACTATTGGGTCGGTAAGTTTACCTAGACCCCCTATTTGATAAAATGACTGTTTTGCCCCTATGTGATGTATGGATCTATAATCATGTATGACTATATTTTAGCATGCTATTTTAACTACATTGAGTACATGTGCAATATTATGACATGACATGACATGTTGTATGATGCGTTGTATAGGGATGTGTTTAATATGATTGGAAGAAGTGTACTGTACTGGCAGCTCTGCTACAAATACTATTTAGTGCCGCAATCAGTACTGCTTGAAGTGTAGAGATGGGTGGGTTGATTATATCCCCACATGGAGTGTAGGATTGGACGGGGATGGAGTGTAGAAGCTGGTTGGGTAAGATTTCTTGATTGCATATTTGTACCGTTACTGTCACTGAGATGGGTCAGACCCAAATTGATATTGATATTGTAATGGGCTAAGGCCCTAACTACAACTGAACCATTACTGAAATGGGCTTAGGTCGAGACTGTATTTGCTCACTGTATGGTTGTTTGATATGGGATTACACACTGAGTTTTCGTAAACTCACCCTTCTGTTTATCTGCGCAGGTAATCCCCAGACTTAGGTGGATCGGTGCAGCGCGAGACTCAGAAGTGGTCACACAACTGCTATTATTTTCGCATTTGATTTTGATTATAAGTATTATTAGTTGGGGTATTTTTATTGTAATAAGGTCTCTTTGGATTTTTATTTTTAATTTGGGATATTTATTTGTTTTGATTTATAACTGCTAGCAGTAGGAAAAGACGCGAGTTTTCAAAAAGATAAATGTTTTTCAAAGATACCACGAATACGCAACCTATTTTAAGAGCTTTCGCAAAAAATAACATTTTAAAAATTAATGACGTTTTAATATGATTAACTTTTTGACAAACGACTCACATTTTGAAAACGAATGACACGTTTTAAAATCATCGTTAAAATCTCACAAAGGGGTTAAATAGAGAATGGGTTTTTCAACGATATCACACTTTAAAAAAAATACTTCTATGTGACATCACCATATTCGACCATAATGTCTAGGCCGGGTTTAGGTGTTACATGTTTAATACAATATGGGCACATTTCTCCACAGGTCTAACCCACAATTCTTACATAGCTTAAATGAAATAATTCTACTCATATTCTACAAAAAATATTAAGTATTTCATATAAATACAAGTGGTAAATCAAATTTGTAACTGGGGAAAAAATAAAATCAGGGAAAAAATAAACTTACCAAGAATCCGTTGAAATAATAAAGAAAATAAAGTAGTAGGAAGTGAGAAGGAGACAATAAATTAATAGACTAATACCTTAAACCAATATAAAATAGGGTTAATTTTATCTTAATATATATTTTTTAACTTTCCAATTTATAGAAGAAAATAACTTTCTCATCTTTTATCATAAGAATCACATTGACATGTTAATGAGAAATGGAACAGTAACTCTTAAAGAAAATTTAAATTTTAAAGAAGATAAATAAAATTTGACATACTAAATGTTAGAATCATTTTTCAACTAATTAAATTCTTAAAAAAATGATTATTTGTTATCGTATCAAAATCTATACGGGCGAAGATGGTGAAAAAAGAATAAGATCAATTTCTCCCATACGAAGATGAAAGGACGGCCGGAATAAGGAAGAAGGGTTGATGCGCGGTTTCCTCTCTTTCTTTTCCCAATTTAAAATACCAAAAAAGAAGATTCTAGTCCAAGTCAAAAGTCCTAATAGGTGGTCCACATTCCATCACATCAATTTAATTAACATTTGATGCTCCAAATTTATTCTATATATCAATTATATTATCAAAATAATATTTTCATTATAAAATATTTTAGAAATAACTAAAATGTCTGATAAAATTATCATTTTGTCCTTTTTTTTTTGTCTTTTTCCATCATTTCTTCGCAACAATAAACAATTATTGAATTCAAATATCATCCTTGTACGGTGAAAATTATAACTTTACTCTTCTTTCCGTAAAAATAAAAAATTTATAATTTAGTCCTTATAATTTTAAATTTTTTCTAATTTAGCCTAAAAGTGATTTTATCACTTCAATATACATTTCAAGTCATTCTCATGCCAAATAATCAATACTAACTCATATTTCCTTTTTTTTTCAAATTTTCATTTTAATCCTCAAACTTTCTAGAATTTACAATTTAATTCTTTTTTTTTGTCACATTTTCACTTCTAAATTTTTTTCATTGATTTACATTGCCAATATCAATTTCACTTTCATGAAGATTCTCTATCTATTCTTTTCAAATTTTCTTGAAATTTCATTATATCTAATCGTAATAGTGCCAAGTGTTAAATAAAAATTTTTGGGACTTTACATAACTTCCGTACCCGTTAAAGATTGAAGGACGAATCAATTATAAATGGTTTGTAAAACAAAATGATGATACAAAAATAAAATGATGAATCGAAACACCTTACTAAATCCCAAAATATCTTACAAAATCAAAGAGATATTTTGAAACCCACTAAGAGAGCTCAAAGAAATTTCTGTTATGAAGGCTGAATGTTGAAATTTTTAAATTTTTTGAAACGAAGGCTATAGGATTAGAAATTTTAGTGTAATTTATTATTGATCAAATTGATTAATGACGGTTTTTATTAATGAAAGAAGTCAGTTGATATTTTGAAGGCATTGAGGGTTTAATTGTGTTCACTTTTATATAAGAGTTTAATTGATTTATGGTTTTTCGCTCATGGTTTTTAGACCCTTTAACCTAAAAAAATAATTTTGTAAAATTTTTTGATATTTTTTAGATTTATCATTAAAAAAAGTTATAAAATAAGGACCAAATTGAATATTTTAAGTCTAGTTTAGGGGGCAATTAGATATTAGCCTTAGAGTTAATGTGCACACCAGTTTTTAATTAAGGCTGAAAAGTAACCAAAATGTTATAACTTGATAGCAATTAAAATTTAACTTTTTATAGTTAACCAAAGTTGTTGGACTATTTATGCAATTTACCAAAAGTTAATAAATATATAAAAAGCTCCGTAACAGTTCCTTTTCCTCCTTTACTTTTCATTCTTCCTAGTGGAAATATCTTATGATGGGTTCAAACATCAAACATCAAACATCGACACTCTCATTGATCTTTCTTCTTATGATGCCTGGTTTTGCCCTTTCTGATGTCAATCAAGACAAAGCAGAATGTTCTAATCAGCTAGTCGGGCTTGCTCCATGTCTCCCATACGTCGGCGGAGAGGCAAAAACACCCACCATAGATTGTTGCAGTGGGCTCAAACAGGTGCTGGATAAGAGCAAGAAATGCCTGTGTGTGTTGATTAAGGATAAAGACGACCCGAGCCTCGGCCTCAAGATCAACGGTACTCTTGCGGGAACTCTTCCTAGTACTTGTCGAGCCAGTGCTAGCATGACAGAATGTATATGTAAGTAAAACATATATATATTCAGACCTTTGATTTTCCTTTTATTTTTTAACTGTTATTCTGAATCGCTTTCTATTGTTGGTTGTGAATCTAGCCCTCCTGCACTTGACACCCAACTCCCAGGAAGCAAAGTTATTTGAAGGATATCAAAAGCTGACAGAGGGGCATGGCAGCACTCCAGCTGCCACCGGTAATATATATATATATTCATGATCCCTTTACTAAAATTTTCTGATAGCATCTAGTATTTCAAATATTGTCAGCAAAGAAAATAATCATAGGGGAGCTTTGTTTCCATTTGTGTCCGACCGCTATTTCCAAGGGTCTTAGACAAATATATATGTGATGTCAATTATTTTCTCCATCATTTCTCTTTATTTTTCCTCATATATAACTTGTGTTAAGTTTTAAACAAAAGATCAACAAAACAAAACAAAAAAATTTTGTATTTGAAAGCTCAAAAAATAGAAGCAAATCGGATGAACAATTGAGAGAACAAATTGGCAACTCTCGTTACTTGAATAGTTCAAATTACATGTACATAAGTAGATGGATTACATTGGTAAAAAAACAAAGCTTGTTTGTGCAAGTAAATAAGCTGTTAAATCAGCATAATGACTACCTAAAAGCTACTAAATCAGTTAAGTATCTAAATAATCCTTAGCAAATACAAAAGTTACATTGAAACAACAAAAAGGTCAACTATCACATGGACTCATTAATCGAATTACTCCTTGGACAATAGCATGCTGCTGCTGTGATGCTCGGTCACTTGCTTGCTCGTGCATGGTTTCATGGATACATGCATGCTACTATAGTTGCCACCTTTTGAACACTCCTCCTTAGCTACTAAGCAACAAACTCCAATTTCCTTTCTCAAACACTCAAATCTTGTAGCAACCAATGGCTTGGTCAGAATATCAGCAAATTGATCCCTTGAACAACAATGGACCAAGCAGATTTCGTTTATCAATTTTGCTTCCCTTACAAAGTGGTATCTGATCTTGAAATATTTTGTTTTACCATGGAACACAGGGTTTTTGGAAATAGCAATAGTTGACTGATTGTCAACCTTGATCTCAGTTGCATCCACTTGATCAGCATTCATGTCATCCAATAGCTTTCTAAGCCAAATGGCTTGATTAACAACAGTAGCACCTACAATATACTCAGCTTCTGCAGTGGATTGAGCTACTTTCTGGTGCTTCTTTGAACTCCAACTAAAAACACTTGATCCTAGAGTGAAGAAGTAGCCTGATGTGCTCTTCATGTCATCAACTGAACTAGTACAATCACTAACTGAATAACCAACAAGCTTTAGCTCCTTTGTTCTTCCAAACTTCACACCAAAATTCAAGGTTCCTTTGACATATCTTAGGACCCTTTTTGTAGCTTTAAAATGTGCAACATTGCAGCAGTGCATGAACCTCGAGAGCAGGCTAACTGCATACATGATGTCTGGCCTTGTTGCTGTCAATTAGAGTAGGCAACCAACCAAACTCCTGTACCCCTTTTTATCCACTCGATCATGCTCATTGGTGCTTGACAGCTTTTCTCCTAGTGCAACAGGAGTGCCAGCAGGCTTGCACTTTGACATGCTAAATTTGCTTAGAACTTTCAGTGCAAATGCTTGTTGGCTTATAAAAATGCCTTGTTCTTCCTGATTTATCTCCATACCAAGGAAGTATGTCATCAAACCAAGATCAGTCATCTCAAAAATGTCTTGCATTTACTTCTTAAAATCTTCAATCAGCTCACCTTTGTTGCCAGTGACTAGTAAGTCATCAACATACAAGGACACAATCAACAAAGTCTCCCCTCCAGCTTTCTTGACATAAAGAGTAGTCTCACTTATGCTCTTTGTGAACCTGAGCCTTGAAAAATAGGCATCTATCTTGTCATACCAGGCCCTTGGAGCCTGTTTTAGGCCATACACGGCTTTCTTGAGCTTGTAGACTTTGTGTTCCTCTTTAGGGACCTTGAAAACTTCAGGCTGTTCAATAAAGATTTCTTTCTTGAGAAATCCATTTAGGAATGCTGATTTGACATCCAATTACTTTCCACTGTTTCTTAGCTGTTAAGGCAAATAACAGCCTTATGGTGTCCAACCTTGCAACAGGTGCAAAAGTTTTAAAGAAGTCGATTCCTTGCTGCTGATTGTACCCCCTTCACAACCAACCTAGCCTTGTGCTTGTTCAGTAACCCATCTGCATTATTCTTAGTCCTGAACACCCATTTAACACCAATAACCTTTCTATTTGCTAGCCTATCAACCAGCTCCTAAGTGTTATTCTTGTGAATCATTCTCAATTCAGCCTCCATAGCTTCTTGCCAGCAGCTTTCTTTTACAGCTTCAGCATAGCAGGACGGCTCAACCATGGTTATAGCACATCTTTCATAGATGTCTGCTAGTGTCCTAGTGCCTCTAACAAGTGCATCATCATAATCATCTTTAGTTTCAACTTCAATTTTAGCATGCTGCAGGTCAAGGTCATTCTGATCTTCATCAAACAGACTTGCATTAGTTCCATCCCACTTCCAACAGCTTGCTTCATTAAAATTTACATCCTTACTCACCACAATCTTCTTGGTCGATGGATCAAAGATCCTATAACCCTTTTTGACATTGCTATAGCCAATAAACACTCCTGGCATGGACCTTTTTTCCAGCTTAGTTTTTTTCTCTGCTGGCACCAGTGCATAGCACAAACAGCCAAACACTTTTAAGTGTGAAAGAATTGGTTTTTGTCCAAACCAAGCTTCAAGGGGTGTTTTATCCCTAACTACATTAGTTGGCAGTCTATTCAGCAGGTAAACAGATGTGTCTACAGCCTTAGCCCAAAAATTGTTAGGCATTTTAGCCTCAAACAGAAGGCACTTAGCCATATTGAGGACTGTCCTATTCTTCCTCTCATAGACACCATTCTATTGTGGTGTGTAAATGGTAGTCAGTTGGTGTTGAATCCCAGCTTCATCACATATCTTTTTAAATCTTTGAGACACATATTCGGTTCCATTATCTAACCTTAAGCATTTCAGCTTGCAACTGGCTTGGTTTTCGACCAATGCCTTGAATTTGCAAAAGAAATCAGCCACATCTGACTTTTTTTTCAAGAAGCTTACCCAAAAAAACTAGGTGTAGTCATCAATGAACAGTGCAAAATACCTGTTGCCATTCAAGTAGGTGGTCTTCATAGGTCCACAGATGTCTATATGGACCAATTGGAGCTTGTTTTGAGCTCTCCAAGCTTTGTTGACAGGGAAAGGAAGTATGGTCTACTTGCCAAGTTGACAGATCTCACACACATCCTTCTTAGGCTCAACCTTGGACATGTCTTCAACCTAATTCATTTTTTGTAGCAAACCAAGTGACTTGTAGTTCACATGCCCCAGCCTTTTGTGCTACAAACTTGATTCATCAACCTGAGTCGCATGTGCCCTTGGTTCTAGCTGATTTACATCCAAAATGAAGGTTCGATCAATCATGGCTACTGTTGCTAACACTTGGTCAACATCATCTGTAACACCCCTTACCCGTGTTCTGTAACACCCCTTACCCATATCTGTCGCCGGAACAGGGTACGAGGTATTAACAAATTATAGTATATACTATTAAACAAAACCCAACAAAAATATGGCGTGCAATTTGATCATTATAACATATGCCATTAACAATACAAACCAACTTCAAAGGCTTCGTACAAAATGATTAGTTTGATACTATAAGTAGTAATTTGAACCTAGACAATTATGACACGTAACAAAATAACTAAGTCTATTATACATGCCATATTTCAAAATGTTGAGTTCAGATACCAAGAGTATTGATAGTGTGGGCGGATCTTCTACGATCTCTGACTCTTGTGCTAGCTGGACGACACTATAAGACAAAAGAGAGAAAAGAAAGTAAGCTTATAGCTTAGTAAGTAAGTATATAAATAACAAATAAGAAATCTAATATGTTTACAACATAACTCAATTATATCATATTTTTAATTTTATTGTTTACTCCAATTTGATCAAGTTGTCCCTCCTGCATCATGATCACTAAATAAATCATAACTCGAGTTACGAAACTCAAAATTCAAATCCGTAAAATTTCCCTGAATCTAGACTCATAAAACTTCTTACTAATTTTTTTCTAGAATTTTTTTGTTCAGCCAATTAGTACAGTTTATTAGTTAAAGTTCCCCTGTTACACAGCCCAAGTGATCTGACCTCTATTCATTACGAATTGAATTTCTCTCAGTACACAATTCAAATAACCATGAAACCTGTTTCATTTAAAACTAGATTAAATAAGGAATTTACCAATATAAACTATATTTCTTAATTTTTTTGTACAATTTTTAATGATTTTTCAAAGTTGAAACAGGGGATTTAATAGTCATCCTGAGCAAGTCTCACACAATTGTAAATATCTCAAGATTTAATTTCACATCTCATTAAGATTTAATTTCACATCTCATTCAACCTCTAATTAAATTCCTTATATTTTTGGTGAATTTTCAAAATTATGTTACTGCTACTGTCCAAAACAGTTTTAATGCTAATTTCATTCTTTCACACATTCTTTATACTAACCTCATTTTAACTTACATATATATATGCTACAAATCATTTTCATCATATTTCATACATCACAAGTGTAGGTCTATGACTACAATGTCACCACGAAACCATCCCGTTGAACAATTCAGAAAAATCCTCGATACTTGATAGTTTCAGCACACAGCCCCACCATCATATCTCATTTAATTCGGCTCTCATGTACACATGGTGAACACTTAGTACCACTCATGCGACTTAGCCGATTTATCTCGTAGCTCTCTTGTCTACATGGTGTCCTTCACTTGGAATCACTCATGCGACCTAGCTACATTTATCTCTCACGTAGCTCTCTTGTCTACATGGGATACATCCCGTATCACACATGTGACCTAGCTACATTTATCTCTCACGTAGCTCTCTTGTCTACATGGGATACATCCCGTATCACACATGTGACCTAGCTACTATATACTATCTCGTAGCCTTCTTGTACACATGATGTGCACTCGGCACCATACATGTGACCTAGCTACGCTCCTATTTTATTCGATTTTTCCGAATGTTCAACCGGGATCTCTCTCTCTATTATTTATTTCCATTCTTTCAATAGTCGATTTATACTTCAACATCAGCTAATATATATATAATAGGCTGAAATATAAAAATGTAAATGAAATTAATGTATTATTTATATACAAACTTACCTCGGTGCAAAATATGGGAATTTTGCAATTTACTCCAAAACTTTCTCCTTTCCTCGTTCGAGGTCGATTCCACGCCTTTCTTGATTATGAAGCTTGAAAGTTGAAGAAACCCTAGCTATGGAGGAGAGAAATTTTCAGCAGCAACTAATGAAGATGATAACCAATTTTGTGTTATTTTTCCCATTTTATTTCATTTAATATGCAAATGACCAAAATGCCCTTACTACTAAACTTTCAAAAAAATTCCCTCCATGTCCAACTTTTGTCCATAACTTAAGAATGGGTCAAATTGCTATTTAAGACCTCCTAATTAATATCCCAAAGCAATTTCATACTAAAAACTTCTAAAACACGAGTTTTACAATTTATTCGATTTAGTCCCTATTCTCAACTTAAGCGCGAAATGCACAGAATTTTATCACGAAATTTTCATGAAATCATGAAATCATATCATAAACCCCAAAATAATTATAAAACGATTATTTCTATCTCGGATTTGTGGTCACGAAATCACTATTCCGATTAGGCCCTAATTCGGGTTGTCACAATTCTCCCGCCTTTAGATATTTTCGTCCCCGAAAATCTTACCGGTAAAGAGGTTCGGATACTGTTTCCTCATAGCTTCCTCGAGTTCCCACGTAGCCTCTTCTATCCCATGTCTGTGCCACAATACTTTCACTAAGGCTATACTTTTATTTCTTAACTGTTTAATTTCTCGAGCCAAAATCTTTATTGGTTCCTCCTCATAGGTCATATCCGGTCGAATCTCAATTTCTGTTGGAGAGATCACATGTGAAGGATCAGAACGATAACGTCGCAACATTGATACATGAAACACGTTATGAATTCTTTCTAACTCTGCCGGTAAGGCCAACCGATATGCCACTGGTCCAATCCTCTTAGTAATCTCGTACGGCCCAATAAAATGCGGACTCAACTTGCCTTTTCGGCTAAATCTCAGAATCTTTTTCCATGGTGACACCTTCAAGAACACTTTATCACCCACCTGAAATTCAATCTCTTTTCTTTTTAAATCTGCATATGACTTTTGTCGATCTGAAGCAGCTTTCACGCAATCCCGAATTACTTTTATTTTCTCTTCGGTTTCTTTAACTAGATCAACTCTGTGAATCTGTTTCTCAGTAAGTTCGGTCCAATATAAAGGAGTCCGACACTTACGACCATACAAGGCTTCGTACGGTGCCATTTGTATACTTGACTGATAACTGTTATTGTAGGCAAATTCAATCAAAGATAGATATTTCTCCCAACTACCTCCAAATTCTAAGACACAGCATCTAAGCATATCCTCGAGTACCTGGATTACCCTTTTCATACCTGGCCACCAATACAACTTCTTTAAATCATTATACATTTTTGTGCTACCAGGGTGAACTGATAAACAGCCACTATGCGCCTCATGTAATATTTTCTGAATCAATTCATCGTTTTTCGGTACACATATCCTTTCTCGAAACATCAAACAGTCATCTGGTCCAACTCGAAAATTTGAGTCGTAACCTGATTCGCATTGAGTTCTTTTGGTTCGCAACTCACTATTGTTCTTTTGAGCATCACAAATCAACTGGAGAAATAACGGTTTAACCCTCATCTCTGCTAAGATTGACCCATCATCAGACAATGCTAACCCCGTATTCATGGCTCTCAAAGTAAAAAGAAATTTCCTGCTCAAGGCGTCAGCAACCACATTTGTTTTTCCCGGATGATAATCAATCACTAGATCATAATCCTTTAATAATTCAAGCCATCTCCTCTGTCGCAGATTCAAATCCTTTTGATTCATCAAATACTTCAAACTTTTGTGATCAGTAAAAATTCGGCATTTTTCACCATACAAATAATGTCGCCAAATCTTCAAGGCAAAGACAATAGTGGCCAATTCCAAATCATGTGTAGGATAGTTATTCTCATGCGGTTTTAACTGTCTCGAAGCATAAGCTACCACTTTACCCTCTTGCATCAACACACATCCAAGGCCTGTCAATGATGCATCACTGTAAATTACGAACTCCTTTCCTGGCTCGGGCTGTACTAAAATTGGTGCTTCAGTCAATCGTGCTTTCAACTTTTCAAAACTCTGCTGACATTTATCAGTCCATTCAAACTTAACATTCTTTTGCAACAACTTAGTCATAGGAGAGGCAATCATCGAAAATCCCTCAACAAAACGTCTATAATACTCGGCTAAGCCTAAAAAGCTTCTAACCTCGGATACATTCTTGGGCGGTTTCCAATCAACGATCACAGAAATCTTACTTGGATCCACCCGAATACCATCACCTGAGACTATATGTCCCAAAAATCCGACTTCACGAATCCAGAACTCACTTTTACTGAACTTAGCAAACAGTTTCTTTTCTCTCAAGATCTGCAATATGGTTATCAAGTGTTCGGCATGTTTAGACTCATCCCGAGAATAAATTAGAATGTCATCTATAAACACTACTACAAACTTATCCAAATATGGCCGAAAGATCCGATTCATTAAGTCCATAAATATAGCTAGAGCATTTGTTAAGCCGAAAGGCATCACAAGAAACTCATAATGTACATACCTTGTCCTAAAGGCGGTTTTCGGCACATCCGACTCCTTAACTCTCAACTGATAGTAACCAGACCTCAAATCGATCTTTGAAAACACTGTGGCCCCCTTTAACTGATCGAATAAATCATCAATCCTCGGCAATGGGTACTTGTTCTTTATAGTCACCTTATTAAGCTGACGGTAATCAATGCAAAGTCTCATTGAACCATCCTTCTTCTTTACGAACAATACAGGAGCACCCCAGGGAGAGAAACTCGGTCTCACAAATCCCTTGTCTGTTAACTCCTGCAACTGAGCCTTCAATTCTTTTAGTTCAGTCAGAGCCATTCTATATGGAGCAATAGAGATCGGTGCAGTACCCGGCAACAAATCAATGGCAAACTCTATCTCTCTGTTCGGAGGCAACCCAGGCAATTCCTTTGGAAATACATCTGGAAACTCACAAACTATTGGTACTGATTCAAACTTCAGTTGAGGCAACTCAGTATTCATTACATAAGCCAGATAAGCTTCACACCCTTTCCTCATGTATTTCTGTACAGACATGTGCGAAATCACCATAGGCAATTTATTTGATTCATCTGTTTCAACCCACAAAATTTCTCCATTTTCACATTTCAACTCTAGTGTTTTTTGTTTACAATCTACCTTGGCATCATATAATGTCAACCAGTCCATTCCCAAGATAACGTCAAACTCATCAAATGGTAACAGCATCAAATTAGTTGGAAAACAGTGACCTTGAATCATTAATGGGCAATTCTTGCAAACCTTGTCAACTAGCACATATTGGCCTAAGGGGTTCGACACTTTAATCGTAAACTCAGTAAACTCAACAGGCAACTTTTTATTAGATACTAAATTCATGCAAATATAGGAATGAGTGGACCCGGGATCAATCAATGCAATAACAATAGTATCATAAAGAGAAAATGTACCAGTAATGACGTCGGGAGATGATGCATCTTCTCGGGCACGTATAACATAAGCTCTAGCAGGTGCTCTAGCTTCTGATCTTGCCGTTGAATCTTTCATCACAGTTTTATTGCTAGTCCCACCTCCAGTATTTCTCGGTGGTCTACCTCTACTAGCGGTGGTATTCTGTCTAGCACTGTGAAATATTTCTTCTTTAACTTTCTCCGGACAATCTCTAATAAAATGCTCGCGAGAACCGCACCTGAAACAAGCTCGCTCGGTTCCCCAACACTCACCATAATGTTGCCTGCCACATTGCTGACACTCGGGCTTTCTAGGTCGCACATTACCCACACTTGCCACCGAAGTAGCTTGAGCTTTAGACCCCGAATATGCTCTACCACGATCTCTGTGTGAATCCCCAGTTGAAACTGTCATTCGAGGGTTTATTTCTTTGGACCTCTTTGATTGAGATTGAAATGGCTTGCTTATCGGCCTTTTTCTAGCATCTCGAGCCTCAATAGCAGCTTTTCTTCTTTTTTTGTTCAATTCTTCGGCTTTAAGAGCTCGATCGACCAATACTACAAATTCTTTCAACTCCAAAATTCCTACAAGCACTTTAATATCCTCATTTAGCCCATCTTCAAACCTTCTGCACATAATGGCCTCGGTGGACACACATTCCTGGGCATACTTGTTGAGTCTCACAAATTCGCGTTCATACTCTGCCACAGACATCTTGCCCTGCTTCAATTCAAGGAACTCCTTCCGTTTTTGATCAATAAATCGCTGACTTATGTATTTCTTTCTAAATTCTTCCTGGAAGAAATCCCAAGTAACTCTTTCTTTTGGCACCACTGCTACCAAAGTCTTCCACCAGTGGTAGACCGAATCTCTCAAAAGTGATACAGCACACTTTAAGCACTCCTCGGGTGTACATGAGAGCTCATCAAATACACGGGTAGAATTTTCAAGCCAGAATTCCGCTTTCTCAGGATCATCATCGACCTCTGCTCTAAACTCTTCGGCCCCTTGTTTTCGAATCTTGTCAACCGGAGGCTTGTTCATTCTTACCAAATCTATGCCTTGAGCAGCTACAGGAATCGTCTAAGGTATAGGAGGGGGTGGAGGAGGTTGAACATTTGGATTTGCTCGAATAAATTCAGTATACCAATTGTTCATCATTTGGAGAAAGGCATCCCGAGCCTCATCTCCCTGTCTCAATGTCTCAGGTCTACTTTCCACAGGTGCGGTCCCTTGTGCGAGAGCCGGCGCATTACTAGCAGCATCATCAGCCGCAGTTCCTTCAGGATCTATTACTATATTAAAACAAAACACAGTTTAGAATAATCAGGAGTCACCACACTATCACAGTATTTTTATGGCATGTATAACTAGACTTTTACACACACTTTATTAGTCCGAGAACCGACTAAACCATAGCTCTGATACCACTAAATGTAACACCCCTTACCCGTATCTGTCGCCGGAACAGGGTACGAGGTATTAACAAATTATAGTATATACTATTAAACAAAACCCAACAAAAATATGGCGTGCAATTTGATCATTATAACATATGCCATTAACTATACAACCCAACTTCAAAGGCTTCGTACAAAATGATTAGTTTGATACTATAAGTAGTAATCTGAACCTAGACAATTATGACACGTAACAAAATAACTAAGTCTGCTATACATGCCATATTTCAAAATGTTGAGTTCAGATACCAAGAGTATTGATAGTGCGGGCGGATCTTCTACGATCTCTGACTCCTGTGCTAGCTGGACGACACTATAAGACAAAGGAGAAAAAAGAAAGTAAGCTTATAGCTTAGTAAGTAAGTATATAAATAACAAATAAGAAATCTAATATGTTTACAACATAACTCAATTATATCATATTTTTAATTTTATTGTTTACTCCAATTTGATCAAGCTGTCCCTCTTGCGTCATGATCACTAAATAGATCATAACTCGAGTTACGAAACTCAAAATTCAAATCCGTAAAATTTCCCTGAATCTAGACTCATAAAACTTCTTACTAAGTGTTTTCTAGAATTTTTTTGTTCAGCCAATTAGTACAGTTTATTAGTTAAAGTTTCCCCTGTTACACAGCTCAACTGATCTGACCTCTGTTCATTACGAATTGAATTTCTCTCAGTACACAATTCAAATAACCATGAAACCTGTTTCATTTAAAACTAGATTAAAAAAGGAATTTATCAATATAAACTATATTTCTTAATTTGTTTTGTACAATTTTTAATGATTTTTCAAAGTTGAAATAGGGGATTTAATAGTCATCCTGAGCAAGTCTCACACAATTGTAAATATCTCAAAATATAGAATTCCTTTGCTTGCTCTGTTTCTTTTATATGAAGATAGACTCATTAAGATTTAGTTTCACATCTTATTCAACCTCTAATTAAATTCCTTCTATTTTTGGTGAATTTTCAAAATCACATTACTCCTACTGTCCAAAACAATTTTAATGCTAATTTCATTCTTTCACACATTCTTTATACTAACCTCATTTTAACTTACATATATATATATATTACTACAAATCATTTTCATCACATTTCATACATCACAAGTGTAGGTCTATGACTACAATGTCACCACAAAACCATCCCGTTGAACAATTCGGAAAAATCCTCGATACTTGATAGTTTCAGCACACAGCCCCACCATCATATCTCATTTAATTCGGCTCTCTTGTACACATGGTGAACACTTAGTACCACTCATGCGACCTAGCCGATTTATCTCGTAGCTCTCTTGTCTACATGGTGTCCTTCAATTGGAATCACTCATGCGACCTAGCTACATTTATCTCTCACGTAGCTCTCTTGTCTACAGGGGATACATCCCGTATCACACATGTGACCTAGCTACATTTATCTCTCACGTAGCTCTCTTGTCTACATGGGATACATCCCGTATCACACATGTGACCTAGCTACTATATACTATCTCGTAGCCTTTTTGTACACATAATGTGCACTCGGCACCATACATGTGACCTAGCTACGCTCCTATTTTATTCGATTTTTCCAAATGTTCAACCGGGATCTCTCTCTCTATTATTTATTTCCATTCTTTCAATAGTCGATTTATACTTCAACATCAGCTAATATATATATAATAGGCTGAAATATAAAAATGTAAATGAAATTAATGTATTATTTATATACAAACTTACCTCGGTGCAAAATATGGGAATTTTGCAATTTACTCCAAAACTTTCTCCTTTCCTCGTTCGAGGTCGATTCCACGCCTTTCTTGATTATGAAGCTTGAAAGTTGAAGAAACCCTAGCTATGGAGGAGAGAAATTTTCAGCAGCAACTAATGATGATGATAACCAATTTTGTGTTATTTTTCCGATTTTATTTCATTTAATATGCAAATGACCAAAATGCCCTTACTACTAAACTTTCAAAAAAATTCCCTCCATGTCCAACTTTTGTCCATAACTTAAGAATGGGTCAAATTGCTATTTAAGACCTCCTAATTAATATCCCAAAGAAATTTCATACTAAAAACTTCTAAAACACGAGTTTTACAATTTATTCGATTTAGTCCCTATTCTCAACTTAAGCGCGAAATTCACAGAATTTTATCACGAAATTTTCATGAAATCATGAAATCATATCATAAACCCCAAAATAATTATAAAATGATTATTTCTATCTCGGATTTGTGGTCACGAAATCACTATTCTGATTAGGCCCTAATTCGGGTTGTCACATGTTCAATGCCGGAACAGGGTACGAGGCATTACCGGACTTA
This sequence comes from Gossypium hirsutum, assembly GCF_007990345.1. Lineage (NCBI taxonomy): Eukaryota > Viridiplantae > Streptophyta > Magnoliopsida > Malvales > Malvaceae > Gossypium > Gossypium hirsutum. Next base: position 41,639,946 of record NC_053429.1, read on the forward strand.
ATCACTAATCATCGTATAAAAACCGATTCATGATTTCACTCTAATCTAAAACTTTTTCAAACACATTCAAGTTGTCCCTTAAAAAGAGCTTACAAGGCCCATATCATGCTTTAATTCAACCACACACATAGGTAAGCATGCACATTCATAAATTGCATCATTTAATTAATAACATAATCAAGACTACCTACATTAAATGACTTTATACAATAGAGACCTTCAAATAACATAGGTCAATATTTTAAGCCAATTCCTAGCAACTTAATAACAATTAAACGAGTCTCCATACATGCCAAAGACTTAAAATACTTTAAAACCTTTATATATCGATCAATAGTTTGATAGTGTGATTTAACCTCCGGCGACCTCCAACTCGAGCTAACATCTTCGACACTATAGGAAAAAGGAAAGGAAGGGAGTAAGCATTATAGCTTAGTAAGTAAGTATGTAAATATTATTAAACAATACATTATCATACTTTAAACAAAGTCACAATATGTTCCCGAAATATTACCATCACAAACACACATACTTTCACCATTACAATCATAAACAGGTTCAAAATAAGCCGTCTAGTAGAGTACCAGCAACTAAATTATTTATTTCTGGAGCTACAGAACCCCAAATTACAAACCGTTAATTTTCCTTGAAATTATATTCACTTATATTCTTACCTAAAATTTTCATAATTTTTGGTCTAGCCAAGTAGTACAGTTTATTCATTGAAGTTACCCCTGTTCTCGTTTTTTTCATTTGAAACTAGACTCATCAAGGATTTCAAGCATATAAATTATATCCCCTAATTATTTTTGTAAAATATTTAATGATTTTTCCAAGTCAGAACAGGGGATCACGTAGTCATTCTGAACCAGTCTCTCAAAAACTTAAATATCTCATAATATAGAATTCCTTTGCTTGCTCTGTTTTTGTTATATGAAAATAGACTCATTAAGATCTAATTTGATATCTCATTCAGTCTCTGATTCAATTTCTACTATTTTTGGTAAATTTTTAGATTCACGTCACTGCAACTATCTAGAACAATTTTATTGTCAATTTTGATCTTTCACACTTCAATTGTATTCATCACTTTCCCATAACAATCTTTCCAATTTCCAATCACATATCGAGCATACTGCTCATAAGTTACACACGTATATACTTACACTTATCATCACAAAGTCATACGCAATTTCATTTAATCAATTTTCCAGTTGAACGTTTCGGAATAATAACAGATACGCAATGGTATCGCACGCAACCACCTTTAAAATCGAAGCTCTCTTGTACACATAGTGGCCTTCACTTAGCACCACTCATGTGACCTAGCTCGATTGTACACATAATTTTGGCTCTCTTGTACACATGGTGAACACTTAGTACCACCCATGTGACCTAGCTAGTTTATCTCGTAGCTCTCTTGTCTACACGGTGTCCTTCACCTGGAACCACGCATGCGACCTAGCTACATATATCCCGTAGCTCTCTTGTCTACATGGTGTGCACATAGTATCACCCATGCGACCTAGCTACATCATAATGTCTCGTAGCTCTCTTGTACACATGATGTGCACTCAGCACCATACATGTGACCTAGCTACATACCATCTGTATCATCCAATCTTTCCGAAGGTTCAACCGGGATTTCTCTCTCTTTCTAATACTTGATTCCATACTTCCAATAGTCAATTATGATTCAAAAATCAGCTACAATACATAAAATATGCTGAAATACAAAAACATAATAAAGATAATGTGTTATTTACATACAAACTTACATACTTTCTCATTTCCATGTCGAATTAATATTGAACATTTAAATCATCATAATTATACTTACTTTCAACACCTCGGAAATCATAGTAAATATATCAATTTTACATTGAAACATGCATAAATTAATGCTTATTATACATATGAACTTACCTCGATACTAAAACGGCCATTTTACCAACTTTCTCGATTTTCAATTTTTCTCCCATTCTAGATTCAAATCTCATTTTCCGGGATCTAAAATGTCATATTTTACTTATTTAATTAATGTACTATTCAAAACAGTCCTTAACTCAAACTTTTTTAAAATTACAATTTTGCCCCTAAACTTTTTCATATTTACACTTTTGCCCCTAGGCTCGGGAATTAAACTTCATCCCTTATTCTTATGTTTTATGACATGCTGATCATTTTTCCCTTCTATGGCAACATCAAATTCTCACTCTAACACAGTTATGAACAATAACAACTTTTACCGATTAAGCCGTTTTACTCATTTTTGCTTAAAACTGCTTAGCAAAAGTTATTTAAAATAATTTCAGCCTTCATATTCTACCATAAAACATCAAAATAAACACATTTCACCTATGGGTATTTTTCTAAATATGAACCCTAGCTTAAATTATTACTAGAATAAGCTTAATCAAGTTACCGGGATTCTAAAATCGTAAAGAACTTGAAAAACAGGGCTAGAACGGACTTACTATTGAGCTTGGAAAGCTTGAAAACCCTAGCCATGGCTTCCCCCATGCTAATTTTGGCCTCCATGAAAAGATGAGTCAATTTTGGCTTTATTTTCCCTTTTTATTTCTTTTAATTACCAAATGACTAAAATGCCCTTAGGGCCTTTCTTTAAAATTTTGTCCTATTCATGCCCATTTTTTCCAAACAAAATATAATGGTCTAATTACCATTTAAGGACCTCCTCTTTAAACCCCCATTTCAATCAAGTGCTTATAAATTAGAACACATATTTTGTAACTTTTGCAATTTAGTCCTAAAAGTCCAATTAAGCACTTTATCAGTAAAATTATTTAACGATATTTTTACACAATATTTTAATCAATAAATAAACCTTAAAACTTAATCGGAAAATTTTTTTTGACTTCGAATTCGTGGTTCCAAAACCACCGTTCCGTTCCGTTTAGGCCCTAAATTAGGCTATTACAGCAACTTCTGCAAATAAGCCCTAATAGGCAAATTAAACATGCAATCAATAAAATTTCTTATCAATACTCTAACACATGCATCTAATCACTCGGTAAATCATAAAAATTAATCGAAATAAAATTTTCTATCTCAGATTTGTGGTTTCGCAACTACTATTCCATTTAGGCCCTATTTTGAGATGTTACATCATATTTGATCACACAAGTTTTTCATTCAAAAGAGAGAGAGTAGCCTTTCTCCAATAGCTGACCAACATTCAGCAAATTTTGGTCAATGTCAGGCACATAAAGAACCTCAGAAATGGTTTTGTTACCTGACTTGGTGCCAATCACAGCCTTGCCCTTGCTTTTGGCCTCGAGGAGCTCACCATTTCATATTCTAACTTTGGACACAAAGGTGGTGTCTAGCTCTTTGAACATGCTTTTGTTTGAAGCCATGTGGTGAGTACGTCTACTGTCAATCAGCCAATTCTTGCTAACCTCGCTCGAGCTAACAAAACAAGAGGCTGTGAAGACATGCTCTTCTTGTACTTCAATATCCTCAGTAGCCTTAGCTTGGTTTTGGTGCTATGACGGTGCTTTTGGCTTGTTTTTGCACACTTTTTCAATGTGACCAAGCTGTTTGCAGCCTCTACACTGAATGTCTAGCCTATACCAGTAATAGTTTTCAAGGTGAGTAGTTTTCTTGCAATGAGCACAGGGTGGGAACTTCTTCTTGCAAGCTTATTTCTTGCCTTTCTCTTTCTTTTCTGTCCAAGGGTTCTTGCCTTTGAAACTTGAGCTCGAACTTGAGCTTTCTCTGCCTCTGGCCTGAAAAGCTCCCTCAAAATGCTCCTCCATTCTATTTTCTCTTCTTTGCTCTTATGCATAGAGAGCGTTTATCAAATCTGTCAAGGGATTAGCTGATAGGTCCCTCGAGTCCTCCAAAGAAGAGATCTTTGATTCATACTTCTCTGGCAGGGTTTTTATGACTTTCTCAACTACCCTTTGGTCATTAAAATCATCTCCAAGCAGTCTTATGTTGTTGACTGTGGCCATGATCCTGTCAGCATATTGCTTAATAGTTCTTGAATCCTTCATCCTCAGATTCTCGAAGTCCCTTCTCAAGTTGATTAATTGCTGTTGCTTGGTCTTTTCTGACCCTTGAAACTCCTCCTTAAGTTTGTCCTAGGCCTGCTTTGGAGTCACAGGCCATTATCCTTGTGAAGATCACATCTGAAACTCCACTCTGAAGTCATGACATGGCCTTGTACTTCTTGGCACAGTCTTCATTATGCTGCTTGATCTAAGCTATGGTCGGATTTGCTCTCAAGGGTGGTGGCTCTGTGTCATTCAGAACAACATTCCATAGGTCATGTGCCTGTAGGTATGTCCTTATTTTCACAGCCCAAATATTGTAGTTTTCACCAGCAAAAATAGCTTGCGGGGGTGGTGAGAAGCTCGTCCTTGCAGCAACTAAAACAAACCAACAAAAACAGCTCCTGTTTCTTTTTTCAAACACAAGTCACTCAAAAATAATGCACAACCAATGCCCTCAAAGACAACAGGCTGTTGATACCATTTGTTAAGTTTTAATCAAAAGATCAACAAAACAAAACAAAACAAAGAAATTTTGTATTTGAAAGCTCAAAAAACAGAAGCAAATCGGATGAACAATTGAGAGAACAAATTGGAAACTCTCATTACTTGAATAATTCAAATTACATGTACATAAGTAGATGGATTACACTGGTAAAAAAAAACTTGCTTGTGCAAGTAAATAAGTTGTTAAATCAGCATAATGACTACCTAAAAGCTACTAAATCAGCTAAGTATCTAACTAATCCTTAGCAAATACAAAAGTTACATTGAAACAACAAAAGGTCAACTATCACATGGACTCATTAACCAAATTACTCTTTGGACAATAGCATGTTGTTGCTATGATGCTCGGTCATTGCTTGCTCGTGCATGGTTGCATGGATACATGCATGCTGCTGTAGTTGCCACCTTTTGAACATAGGGGAGTTTTGTTTCCATTTGTGTCCGACCTCTATTTCCTAAGGGTCTTAGACAAATATATATGTACAGCCCAAATTTTGCCCAGGCTAAAAAGCCCAACATCTAAAAAGCCCAATTATTAAAACCCTAAAACCCCAATTAGCCCACAACCTTAACTAATTTTCAGCCAAAAAGAAAAAAGAAAAAAACCTAGCCACCACCACTTGCTCTACTTGCTCCACTTACACCTGCAAAAGTCAAAAGAAGAAAAAAACAAAAAAGGGCAGAAAAGAAGCAAGAAAACAAGGAAATAGACAATAGCAAATCCATTGTATTTCGGTTATAAAGCCTGAAATCCCGAATTCTTTGGGTACAAAAACACGAATATTGAAATAAAAATAGGGAGAGAACAGATTGTAGTAAAAAAAAAGAAAAAAGGGGGAAGGTATGTAAAAGCAAAAAAAAAGTTTTTTTGAATAAATGAAAACAACATATTTCTCAAACACATAATTAAGATTGAACATCAAAAAAGAGAAAGAAACGAAAAACAAAATCAAAACCGAAAATAGGTGATTTTCGTTTCCTTTTTTTCTTTTCAAATCTTTTTTCTTTCTCTTTTTCTTTACATATACATATATCTTAAAAGCATATAAAAAATATAAAAAAATAAATTTTTTTGAATTTCCGGCCACCGTGCGTGGTGGCCGACGGCGGCGCCGGCTGCGGAGCTCACGGTGGTGGCTGACCGGACTTTAGCCGGAGTTTGGCCGGAGAAAAGAAGGCCTTGAAAGAGTTTGAGAGAAGGGGTTAGTTTTTTTTTATGAAATGGGGAAAATGAGTTTTTTTTAGGGGAAATTTGACTTATATAGCCAATCAAAACGACGTCGTTTTGGGTTTAAGTCACTAATGCCAAAACGACGTCGTTTTGGTCCTTAACCCATGGCCGACCCGCGACCCGACCCGTTCCAACTTCAGGATCCGCGTGTTTTCATTGGAGGGCCTATTTGCGCATTTAGCCCCTCTACTTTTTATTACTTAGCAATTAAGTCATTTTTTATTTTTAATTTGGCCCTAAAATTTGTCGCGATTTTCAATTTAATCCTAGCTGATGCTATGTGTTTTAGAAAGGGGGTTATTGCACTTTAGGCCCTCCGTTGTTTCATGCGTGTTTAAATAAGCCCTTTTTTATTTTTAATTTGTCCCAAAACTTCGTTTTTAATTTGAATTTAGTCATTTTTTAAATTTAAGTTGATTTTTATATTATCTTTTCTATTTTAACTTTTAATATTAGTTCCAATAATATTATATATATACTTTTAAATACACTCTTTTATTTTCTATTATTATAAATATTAATATTTTCCTTACGTTATTATTATATCGTATCGTCCTTTTTTATTATCATATCATTATGTACACATTATTTATATTATTTTTACTACTATTATTATGTCTATTATTAGTATTAGTATTATAATTACTATTATTACACTTATATACATATATATTTATATGTAAAGTTATCAATGGTTATTTTTATCATCATCTTAATATTAATATGTATTTATTTTTAACATATATATGTATATATTTATGAGGTATTATTAATAATTGTTTTGTAATATTATTATTATTATTTCTAATGTGTATGTATTATATATATTTTATACATTTTATATATATATTATATATATATATTTATTATATTTTTATGTATATATTTTTAATATCATATTATTCATATATTTTTTATATTATGTAAATATTTTCAATACTACATTATGTATATATTTTTGTCTATATTGTATACATACTTTTAATACTCAATACTATTATCATAAATATGTTCTTGATATATGTATGTATATATATGTGTTTTTTTTATTCATATATTATTATCATCATTTTCCACTTTTTATTACACTATTTTTATTTTTGTACATACTTCTAATATTATTATATATATATGTGTGTGTATGTGTGTATATTTCATGTAATATTTGTGTTTCAATATTATTATTTCTAGTAAGTATATATTATGTATATATTTTTAATACTACGTATACATTTTTATTTCTATTATTACGTATATATTTTAATACATATATGTATATATTTATATACTGTTATCATTAGTTATTTCTTATTATTATTGTTTTCAATAAATATTGTATATATATTTTTAATCTAGTATTATATGTTGTACATATATATGTTCCCTACTATTTTATATTTACATTATTATTACCATGTTTAATACCATGTGTTATTATCGTTTCATACTATTATTATTTATATTATTATTATCGTTTTCATTATCATTGTCATTTTTATTTTTCCGTGTTTTATTTATTTTACGCGTTCGATCATTTCATTTTCCTCATGTATTTGTTTATATTTGCATATTACTAGCCTTGCTATTATTTCACCTTTTATAATTGCTCATATTATTATTTTGACATTGTCGCACCTATTATTATGTTATTACATATTAGCACCATAATTTGCTCTCATGTTTTACCATAAATAACATTATGTTTTTCACTTGATGCCTTAAAATGATTCTTTCATAAAAGTGATATTCCGTATTTGGTAATTCGAGACAATCGTGCCCTAACTTATTGGGTTTTCGATTTTTCTCATTTAACCTAAATAACGGGATACTCTTTTAAAACGCAATACGAGTTTTGAAAAATACTTATTCTCGGAGATACGAGGTGTTGTGTCCTAACTTACCGGGTATGGCATTTTGTTACCTCGAAATAGGATTTTTGCAAGTAAAGGCAATATTCGGTGTTTGAAAATTCAGGGAAACGTGCCCTAACTTACTGGGTTTCGATTTTCCTCATTCACCTTAACTAACCGAATATCCTTTTGAAATACACGAATTTTTATATAAAAGGCAAGCTCGCTCTCGAAAATTCAAAATGTCGTGTCCTAACTTATTGGATGTGACATTTTATATTTTGAGACGAGAAGGTCTTTAACATTTGAGCATTTTCTTTACAAAGAGGGATCGTATTTTAAATTCTTTCAAGTTTTCAAATTTTAGACACTAAGACACTAATTAATCAACTAGGTACCAATTTTGGGCGTATCGAGGGTGCTAATCCTTCCTCGTGCGTAACCGACTCCCGAACTCGTTCTCTGATTTTCGTAGACCAAAAAATTATCGTTTTAGTAAATCTTAACTTTTATTAAAATGATTTAATTTAAAGTGATCCGATCACACCTCATCAAAAGGATTGGTGGCGACTCTATTTTCGTTTTAAAGTCGATCCTCGTTTTTCAAAAAAATGGTTACGATAGCTTGGCGACTCCACTGGGGACCTCGAGAGTCGAGCCATAAATTGATTAAATTTTGTCCTTCATCGAAATTTGAAAATTTATTTTTCGTTTTACATTTATGATCCCTTCATTTGCGTTTCATATGTTTTTCTTATGGTTTTTCGTCGTCTTATTTCTATCTTTTTATTGCTTCAAGTTCTTATGTGTATATCCTCACACATTGCATTGCATGACCGTTGTGGTCACATCTTTTAAGTGGAAGTGAGAAACTATGCCTTCGTGAGGTTTTCACCTCCGCATGGGCTAGTAAATTGCTTTTGGGATACATCCGTACCTGCGTCTTCGTGAGGTTTTCATCTCCGTATAGCCGTAGGGAAATGTATTCCCCTGAATCGAACTCGGTCCGTATGAGCCTATAATGGGTGAGGATCGAGGAATCTGCTGGTTCAGGTACCTTTCTTTAGAACCAAACCGCATGTGAAAAGCCCTAAGAGCCTACCCTAGGTAGAACCACACCGAACTCTAGTGGTTACCCTAGTAGGTGTTTATTTACTCTTTATTTGCTTTAAATTCTATTCTTTGTATATAATACTGACTTGTTGTGTTTTGATATTCGTATGGCATCTCATCATAAAAGGGTGTTGATTTACGTTCGGTTACTAAATAGAAGAGTTTAGGATGGAAAAAAGATTTCTTGATAGAGTGGAGGATAATGCGGTCGTCCGAGTATGGTCCGAGGGAACGCAACAAGAGAAATGAGATAGTTTGACCGAGGGATATGAGTCGGAGTTGTGGGATTTCACTCGCATCAGTATGACTCAGAATGACCTGTAAGAGTTAAGGGATATATGGAATAGTTGGAATGGCAAAGTCAAACAACTCTTTTACTGTAACTACGGTGACCTACCTTATTTGCTCGATGTAAAGGTTGATAAGTACTTGTTCCGGCCCCTCGCACAGTTTTGGAACCCTGCTTACAGTTGCTTCACCTTCGGAGGAGTCGACTTAGTACCTACTATGGAGGAATACATGGCGTTACTTAATTGCCCGAAGATTCAGGCCGATAGGGCCTATTTAAGACCTGTCAACATCCCTCCCTTTTTGAAGAAGTTGATGAATACAACGGGGATGAGCGAGCAATGGGTTGCAGCCCGCATCAAGCAAAAAGGGGATAGTAAGTGTATTCCTTGGAGGAATTTGAGGGACTTGATTCTTGCGCACCTGGATTCAAAGAAAAGGGTTGATGTTTTTACCTTAAGCCTCTACGGTTTGATCCTCTTTCCTAAGGCACTCGGACACATAGATGAAGCCGTCTCGGATTTATTCGATCGACTTGATAAAGGTACTACACCTGTCCCGGCAATCCTAGCGGAAACTTTCAGATCCTTTAATGCATGCCGGAGAGCGGGCGAGGGAAGATTTATTGGTTGTGCACAACTTCTTTTGGCTTGGTTCCACAGTCATTTTTGGAAGGTGGAGAAGGTCACCTACCGAGTATTCTCTAAGGATTATTCCCTATTAAGAGAATTAGTGGCCCCATCAAGGAGGGACGACATCTCAGAAGAGAAGTGGATAGCTATTCTCCAAAATTTTCGGGCCGAAGACATTGAATAGAGAGCTCCGTGGTTGATTCCTGACGAGATCTTATATAGGTGTGGTGATTTTGACTGGGTCTCTCTGGCTGGAATATGGGGAGCCGTTGGATACGCTCCACTGATGGTGCTAAGGCAATATCGATCAAGAAAGTTTATACCAGTGACACAGGGGTTGGCACAATGTGAGTTCTCCTATAAAGATGACAATTATAAGAGGAGGGTTCGCGAGATATCAGATGCTTGGAACCAAACTCAGAGAATGAAAGGATTCACCATAGGCCCGATGACGACCTCCGAGTATGAATGGTGGCGGGGTAAGAGAGCCAACGACAACATCCCTAGACCGAATCAAGGGAGCACTCAACCAATAGAGGAGCATTTACGAGTCATTCCATCCGATTTAGAGATCATTAGGCAAGACTTCGAGAAAAGGAACTCTGAGATGGGAAAGAAGATAGAGCAGCTAGAGGAAGAGAAAATGAAGTTGGGATTAGACGTCGATATCCACAAGCTAGAGGCCGAGAAATTAAGGAAAGGAAAGAACAAGGCCGAGGAAGATCTGGATAGTATGAAAATCGATTACAAGAACCTGCGCATGTCGATAAGAACTACCGATTTAGGTAAAACGTCGGAGCAATGGCGCCAAGAGAGCAAAGAGGAAAAGATTAGATCTGACCATTGGGAGAAAAAGTTTCAAGATGCCCAAGAACGAGAGGACACTCTGAAAAAGAGTTTGATAGAAAGTCAAAAAGAAAAGGAGAAGTTACGAGCTCGGGTGGCTGAATTGGAGAGATCACTACATCAACATCATGGCCGTGATTCCGTAATGGAGCTGAAGGTTAGTCTGAGCAAGATTGAAGAGTTGAAAGGGAGAGTAAAGGAAATCGAGACTGCGCTGCGAGATAGCAAAATTCGAGTAGAACTTCTTGAGGCAAACAACGACCATTGTAGGGAACAGCTTCACCGCTCTCAAGACCAGATTAGAGAAAGAGACTATGTCATGGGCGAAGCTGTGGCTCAGGTTTGGGAGGTAGCCGATCACTTGCAAACCTTGGCAGTTCAAGCTAATGTATTGAGCTTAAAGTACGAGTCAGAATCAGATCGAGGTCGAAACTTAGCTTGGCTTCTTAGGAAAATTAAGGCTTTAGGCATTAGGGCGAAGTCGTATATGTAATCGTCCGTTCTATGTAAAGAAAATTTTCTTCTAGTGAAATTCTTCTAATGAAATTGAATTAGAATCAACACTTTTTTTTTGCATTCATGCATTTGCATTACATCACATCATATGCATTCAAAGTTATAGAAAGATCCTCATTAGTTAAAGTTTACTTCCAGAAAGGTAGAAAAGAAAACCTAGAAATCACACATCCTTACGACACTCGTACTAAAACTAAGAACATAGATCAAAGGTTCAAGCAATTACAAAAAGATATGCAAGATCAAATGCAAGAACAGTTGGCCAAAATGCAGAATGAAATGAGGGAGCAGATGCTAGAGGCTCAGAGAAACATGATGGCTGAAATGGCTCAGCTGCTGAGAGCCACCGATAAAGGAAAAGCTCCCATGGCGATCACTGAAGAGGAGAATGAAGGTCCTCCTCCGAGTTTTACTCCGCCTCATGTGCCCCTGCAAACCGACACACCTCCTAGAAGGCCATCTGTCATAGTGAGGCCTCAACATGGGCCGGTGGATGCTAGAATCCCCATAAATTTCCCATCTGGGTTGGGAAATAATTTGGGTGATAGCTCGATCAACCCTATTACTCCTGATCTGGATTTAATGGAGAAGGAAAGAATGGCCACTGAATCTTCGAAACAATTGGAAGATCATTGTAGGTGGTTAGAGGAAAAGTTTAGGGTTTTAGAAGGCGCTGGCAATCATTATGGGATTGATGCCAAAGACTTAAGTTTGGTTCCAGATTTGGTGCTTCCTCATAAATTTAAGATGCCAGAGTTTGAAAAGTACAACGGGACTACTTGCCCAGAAGCACACATAACAATGTTTTGTAGAAGAATGACTGGTTATGTGAACAATGATCAACTATTGATCCATTGTTTTCAGGGAAACCTAGTGGGAGCGGCGGCTAGGTGGTACAATCAGTTGAGCCGTGCAAGAATCGGTTCATGGAGAGATCTTGCACAAGATTTCATGCAACAGTATACCATGTGACTGATATGACGCCAGATAGGATCACACTTCAAAATATGGAGAAAAAGCCTAATGAAAGTTTTAGGCAATATGCACAACGATGGAGGGAGGTGGCAATGCAAGTACAACCACCATTGTTGGAAAAGAAAACCACCATGATATTTATTAACACTTTGAAGGCTCCATTTATTACCCACATGATTGGAAACACTACCAAAAGTTTTGCAGACATAGTCATGGCAGGAGAAATGATTGAGAACGCCATAAGGGGTTGCAAAATTGAGGGGGAAGCAGCCAAAAGATCAGCCCCAAGAAGAAAAGACAATGAGGTGAACAACACAAGTAGTTTCAATTCGAAGGCAGTCACAGTTAGTCAGCCCAAAGTGGCTACAGGTGGGCAGCAAAGTACTCAAAGATAGGAATCAGGATCAAGACAGAATTCAGAGAGGATGCAATTTACGCCTATCCCTGTGACGTATCGGGAGCTTTATCAAAGCCTATATGATGCACACGCTATTGCTCCATTTCACTTGAAACCGTTATAGCCCCCGTACCCCAAATGGTATGATGCAAATGCTAAATGCGAATATCATGTAGGAATACCGGGACATTCAATTGAAAATTGCACTGGATTGAAGAAGGTCATGGAAAGGCTTGTCAAGATAGGGGTTGTGAGATTCGACAATACCCATAACGCTGAAAATCCGTTACCAAATCATGTCAATCAAGGAGTGAATGCCATTGCTGGAACTAGGGAAGGAATAATCAAGGAAAATGTTGCTGAGGTGAGAATGCCTTTGAGGGTAATTTGGAAAAATATGGTGAAGAGAGGGATGATAGCCTCTGAGAAAGAAAGAAAAGAAATGAGGAATTACTGTGAGTTCCATGGAAAAAAGGGTCATGAGACCCAAAATTGTGAAGAATTCAAAGCCTTGGTGCAAGGCTTCATTGATAATAAAGAGCTACAAGTTTTTTAAGGTAGCTCTTATAAAAAAGAAATAAATGCGTCGGAAGATAAAAAACAAGAAATTAGCCGGCCAAGAATTATTATTTCCTTGCCGAGGAATAATGAAGTGGGGACGCAAACTAGGCCCAAGGTTGTAATCCATAAACTTGTATCCTTTCCTTATAAGGATAACAAAAGGGTACCATGGAGTTATAACTGCCATGTGTCGTTGCCGGAGAAATAAGATGTAGCCAATGCGTCCAAGGATATACAAATCGAGGGTTCTCATACGCGGAGTGGGAAGTGGTATGATGTTGTAGGCATCAGAGAGGAGTCCACAAAAATAAGGAATGCTAGTGTGGAGAAAGAAAAAGAAGTTGAAATGCCCATCAAGGAGCCGGTAAAGGAGGAGGAGGCTAAGGAATTTCTGAAGTTCCTTAAGCATAGCGAATATAATATGGTCAAGCAGTTGCGCAAATAGCCGGCTCGCATATCAGTATTGGCTCTACTTCTGAGGCGCATAGGGAAGCATTGATGAAGGTGCTTAACGAGACATATGTCACCCATGACATATCCGTTAACAAGCTAGCCCGGTTGGTGAATAATATTAGCGCGGATAATTTCATCTACTTCAATGATGATGAAATCCCACCTGGGGGCATAGGATAAACCAAGGCCTTGCACATCACTACTCGGTGCAAGGGTTACACGCTTCCAAGTGTACTCATTGATAACGGGTCGGCTTTGAACGTCCTTCCATTATCCACATTGAACAGATTATCCATTGACAGTTCGCATATGAAAACATGTCACAATATGGTAAGAGCCTTTGATGGAACCGAAAGGAAAGTGATGGGACGAATTGACACCCCTTTGGAAATTGGGCCAAATACATATGAAGTTGATTTCCTGGTGATGGATATCAAGCCCTCCTATAATTGTTTATTTGGAAGACCATGGATACACTCGGCAGGAGCAGTGCCCTCCTCATTGCACCAAAAGTTGAAGTTAGTGACAGATGGGCGGTTAATAACCATCAACGCGGAAGAGGACATTATAGTAGCAGTCACTAGCAATGCCCCTTATGTTGAGGCGAATGAAGAGGCTATTGAGTGTTCTTTTCGCTCTTTAGAAATCATCAATGCAACCTTCATTTTGGAAGAAAGTGAGGTGCCGATACCCAAAATGTCTAGAGCCACAAGGATGGCCCTGCAAATGATTATGGGAAAAGGGGCATTGCCAGGAAAAGGACTAGGAAGGCAGTTACAAGGAGGGATTCAAATCCCAAAACTGATTGAGAAGAAAGATCGCTTTGGTTTAGGCTTCAAGCCATACCATAAGCACAAAAGGCAGGAGATTGAGAGGCGCCAAATGAGAAGAAAGGCGCGTTTGAATGGAAGAGAAGTAGAGTGGGAACCGATGATATTCCCACCTATATCCAAATCCTTTAAATTAGGAGGACTACTAATAAAGGAAAGTCATCAAGTTAATGCTGTACACAATGAAGGATCAGAGCAAGGAAGCCTCGAGGGCATTCACCCTTACGAACCGGGGAGCTTTTTGAATAATCGGACTGCGGAGGACCTTCCTGTAGTCTTTAGGAATTTTTCAGAGTAATTCTCAAAACATGTCTGTTACTCTAGGGCCTAAGAGTAGTAAGATTATATTTGTGAAATAGGCTTATGTTCATCTATAATTATTTAAATAAAACATAACTTTTATCAATTTTAAGCAAGCATTGTTTCATTTTTCCTAACCAATATTCATTTAAATTTGACAATTCTTATGCTTTTATTCATAGCACAAAAATAATCATTCTTAGATTCATTCATTCTTTGTATACTCTTTCATACCCCACAGGTCTCTAGATATCAATGATATGAGCACTGATACTGCCACTCCTGATTTCTCTTACGAGCAAGACATGTGTTTAGAAGAATCTCAGGATTTTGAAAATGTCCAAGATCGTGACGTACCCCTCGATCTGTTAAGAATGGTAAAGCAGGAGGAGAAACAAATCACAGCATATGAGAAAGAGGCAATAGAGAATATAGCCCTAGAGGAAGGGAAAGAGTTGAAAATTGGAACATTGATTACCGAGGACACAAGGCATAGTCTGGTTGAGTTACTTCGAGAGTTCAAGGATATCTTCGCCTGGTCATATCAGGACATGCCCGGATTAAGTACTGACATTGTAGTACATCGTCTTCTGATAAGACAGGATTGTAAGCCAGTCCAACAGAAGTTGCGGAGGATGCGGTCGGACATTGTTCTAAAAATAAAAGATGAGGTTAAGAAGCAGCTCGATGCAGGGTTCTTACAGGAAGTGAAATACTCAGAATGGGTAGCTAACATTGTACCAGTTCCTAAGAAAGACGGGAAGGTACGAATGTGTGTTGATTACAGAGATTTAAATAAAGCTAGCCCCAAAGATAATTTCCCTCTACCATATATAGACACTTTGGTGGACAACACAGCAGGATATTCGTTATTTTCCTTCATGGATGGTTTCTCAGGATACAATCAAATAAAGATGCAACCAGAGGACATGGATAAAACCACCTTCATAACCTTATGGGGCACTTTTTGCTACAAAGTGATGCCGTTTGGACTGAAGAACGCAGGGGCAACATACCAACGGGCCATGGTAAACTTATTCCACGACATGATACATAAGGATATTGAGGTATAAGTTGATGATATGATTGCCAAGTCACATACAGAAAAAGAGCACATTGAGGTCTTGAGAAGATTGTTCTTGAGGTTGAGAAAATTTCAGTTGAAGCTCAATCCAGCAAAGTGTACCTTTGGAGCCAGATCGAGAAAGTTATTAGGCTTTGTAGTCATTGAAAAGGGAATTGAAGTCGACTTAGACAAGGTCAGAGCCATACGAGAGTTACCTCCACCATGTACTCAGAAGGAAGTTCGAGGATTCCTAGGAAGCTTGAATTACATCGCTCGGTTCATCTCACAACTAACCGAAAAATGTGACCCTATCTTTCGCCTCCTCAGAAAGCACAATCAAGGTACTTGGGATGAGGAATGCCAGAATGCTTTTGAAAAGGTCAAGCAGTATTTGTTGAATGCTCTGGTATTATCTCCACCTTGCCTAGATAAGCCGTTAATACTGTACTTGTCAGTGTTAAGTAATTCTATGGGATGTGTGCTTGGCCAGCATGACGAGTCAGGGAAAAAGGAGAAGGCAATCTATTATCTCAGTAAGAAGTTCACTGACTGTGAGATGAGATATCCATCGATTGAAAAGTTATGTTGTGCTCTGATTTGGACAACTCGGAGATTAAGACAGTACATACTATACCATACCACTTGGCTCATCTCAAAGCTTGATCCATTGAAATACATGATGGAGTCAACGGCTCTGAATGGAAGGATGGCGAGATGGCAAATTTTGCTTTCAGAATTTGATATAATCTACATAAGTTAGAGGGCTATAAAAGGAAGTACGGTAGCAGATTTCTTGGCCAGTAGGGTTCTAGAGGATTATGAGCCATTGAACTTTGATTTTCCAAATGAGGAGTTGATGTGTATAACAACGGCCGAAGATTCTTCTTGGAAGCTCAATTTTGACGGGGCTTCTAATGCAGTCAGAAATGGAATCAGGGCAGTCTTGGTATCCCCAAATGGCAATCACTACCCTTTCACGTGCAAGTTGGACTTTGATTGCACGAATAATATGGCTGAGTATGAAGCATGCATCATGGGACTACAAGCAGCTATAGAGCGAGGTATAAAAACCCTAAAAGTATATGGAGATTCTGTGTTGGTAATTTATCAACTCAGAGGTGAATGGGAAACAAGGGACCCTAAATTGATCAATTATCGAAAGGTAGTTTTAGGGCTGCTTGAGGAGTTTGATGACGTCACCTTCAATTATTTCCCACGAGACAAAAATCAGATGGCAGATGCTTTAGCAACCTTGGCCTCAATGATTAAGGCAAATAAAGAAGAAGAGATAAAACCAATTCAAATGAGTGTCTACGAGGCTCCAGCATATTGTTGCAACATTGAGAAGGAAGAAGAGGATGATAACCCTTGGTATCAGGATATATTACGATATGTGAGGGATCGTAAATACCCTGAACAAGCCAATGAAAATGACAAACGAACATTGAGAAGGCTAGCTTGCGACTATGTCTTGGACGGGGATGAAGCTAAACAACAAAATGATAGCGGAGGTTTGAGAAGCAGTATTACCTATTGAAGTAGAAATACATTCTCTTCGAATTTTGACGAAAGTAAAGTTAGATGAAGCTAAGTGGGTTCAATCCCGGTATGACCAGTTGAACTTGATTGAGGAAAAGAGGCTAAAAGCCATTCGACATGGTCAGATGTATCAGAAGCGAATGATGCGAGCTTATGACAAGAAAGTTCGACCAAGAGAATTCCATGAGGGAGACCTTGTACTGAAAAAGATCCTTCCTATTTAAAAGGATTTTAGAGGAAAATGGATGCCGAATTGGGAAGGGTCGTATGTCGTGAAGAAAGCTTTCTCCGATGGTGCATTGATCTTAGCAGAAATGGATGGGAAAAGTTTACCCAATCCAGTGAACTCGGACTCAGTTAAAAAATACTTTGTCTAAAGAAGAAGAGAATCTAAGGTGAAAACCCGCAAAGGGCGCCTTGAGATTTAAAAAAAAAATCAAAAACAGAGAAGCCAAGGTGAAAACCCGCAAAGGTCAGCTCAAATTTTGAAGAGTACACAGTGATCTTGTTACAAAGAGCGAAGAATGCTGCAAACTGGGACATCAACGGAGTACTTGGGATCTTTTAAACACATTTTAAACTCAAGAAAGACTTCATGGGGCTGGTGTATAGGCACTCAAGCGGCGATATCTAGAGGATCTAACTTCTATCTTGTTTGCTATCTTTAGATTCTATTTCTTCTAGAAGATAGGCTAGCAGATTAATTTCCTTTTGAATCTTTTTGATAAATCATTCAAATGTAATTATTCTTAAAAATTTATTCGTCTTTCACTATGTTGCATTGAAATAATGATAGATGAACGAAATATATTTACAAACGAAGTTTTGTGCATTACTCTGGAATTTCTAGATAATACAAGAAACTAAAACAGGACAATTGTTCGAGAAATTCACGTAAGTAAAGGATGAAGGAACTCGAGGAATTATTTTCTTCCAGTCCTAAAGGAAAATAGACAAAGCCAATAATTCAGTTCTTACAGACATCTTCAGTAGATCGTAGCATTGGAGGACGGCTTACAGGCTGAGCATGAATGAAACTTTGAGAAAAGAAAGGAAAATGAAGGAATGAATGATGACGTCTAGGATAGGGGTCATATTCATGACATTCTGCATCATAACATGTTTAATTAGGAACATTTGACTCACTTCGAGCATAGCATCCTCAATTATCAAGCATAATCACTTTTACAGGCTATCGGAGACGGCGCGCTTTAAAACCCAAAACAGTAGGGTAATAGACTACAGCATAGCAGATCTGACCTTCATCGGGGCAGATCCAAGATGACAGATCTTATCTCTTTGTATTCGGCGGGGAGCAGATTGAAGATATAGCTGATTTGGCTTTCACGTATTTACGATGAAGCAAATCCAAGATGATTTGTTGTCTCTGTAGTGTTAGAGAACAAATCAAAGTCTGGCATCTCTACTTCAATAGAGAGCAGATACATAGCAGATCTCACCTTCAGATGTTTATGCTGAAGCAGATCCAAGATGGTTTGGTATCCTTGTGCTTACAAGGAACAAATCGAAGACATAGCTGATTTGGCTTTCTCGTGCTTACGTTAAAGCAAATCTAAGATGATTTGGCATCTCTGTATTGTCAGAGAACAAATCGAAGTCTGGCATCTCCACTTCGATGGAGGGTAGACACATAGCAGATCCAACCTTCAGATGTTTATACTGAAGCAAATCCAAGATGGTTTAGCATCCTTGTGCCTACAAGGAGCAAATCGAAGATGTAGCTGATTTGGCTTTCACGTGCTTAAGTTAAAGCAAATCTAAGATGATTTGGCATCTCTGTATTGTCAGGGAACAAATCGAAGAAGCAGATTTGCCGTCTCTGTGTTCGACGGAGAGCAGATCGAAGATATCAACATGACAGTTATGAGTTTGCAATGAGTAGATTGAAGAAGCAAATTTGGCGTCTCTGTATTAGACGGGGAGCAGATCAAAGATAACAGATTTGGCGTCTCTGTATTAGACGGGGAGCAGATCAAAGATAGTAGATATCGCCTTCCTGAGTTGCAGTGAAGCAGATTGAAGCCGTCAAGAGGCCATTTAAAGAAGATCAAAGATCAAGAACTCAAGACTCGGTGAGCCCGGGCAAAATTGGTCCTTTTATAGTCTTTCCTTTGTTCTCGTTACACGACAACAAGCAAAGAGGGGCAGCTGTACAGCCCAAATTTTGCCCGGGCTAAAAAGCCCAACATCTAAAAAGCCCAATTATTAAAACCCTAAAAGCCCAATTAGCCCACAACCTTAACTAATTTTCAGCCAAAAAAAAAAGAAAAAAACCTAGCCACCACCACTTGCTCTACTTGCTCCACTTACACCTGCAAAAGTCAAAAGAAGAAAAAAACAAAAAGGGGCAGAAAAGAAGCAAGAAAACAAGGAAATAGACAATAGCAAATCCATTGTATTTCGGTTATAAAGCCTGAAATCCTGGATTTTTTGGGTACAAAAACACGAATATTGAAATAAAAAAGGGAGAGAACAGATTGTAGTAAAAAAAAGAAAAAAGAAAAAAGGGGGAAGGCATGTAAAAGCAAAAAAAAAAGTTTTTTTGAATCAATGAAAACAACATATTTCTCAAACACATAATCGAGATTGAACATCAAAAAAGAGAAAGAAACGAAAAACAAAATCAAAATCGAAAAGAGGTGATTTTCGTTTCTTTTTTTTCTTTTCAAATCTTTTTTCTTTCTCTTTTTCTTTACATATACATATATCTTAAAAGCATATAAAAAATATAAAAAAATAAATTTTTTTTGAATTTTCGGCCACCGTTCGTGGTGGCCGGCGGCGGAGCTCACGGTGGTGGCTGACCGGACCTTAGCCGGAGTTTGGCTGGAGTAAAGAAGTCCTTGAGAGAATTTGAGAGAAGGGGTTAGTTTTTTTTTTTATGAAATGGGGAAAATGAGTTTTTTTTTAGGGAACTTATATAGCCAATCAAAACAACGTCGTTTTGGGCTTAAGTCACTAATGCCAAAACGACGTCGTTTTGGTCCTTAACCCATGGCCGGCTATTTTCGCATTTAGCCCCTCTGCTTTTTTATTACTTTGCAATTAAGTCATTTTTTATTTTTAATTTGGCCCTAAAATTTGTCACGATTTTCAATTTAATCCTAGCTGATGCTATGTGTTTTAGAAAGGGGGTTATTGCACTTTAGGCCCTCCGTTGTTTCATGCGTGTTTAAATAAGCCCTTTTTTATTTTTAATTTGCCCCAAAACTTCGTTTTTAATTTGAATTTAGTCATTTTTTTATTTAAGTTGATTTTTATATTATCTTTGTTATTTTAATTTTTAAAATTAGTTCCAATAATATTATATATATACTTTTAAATACACTCTTTTATTTTCTATTATTATAAATATTAATATTTTCCTTACGTTATTATTATATCGTATCGTCCTTTTTTATTATCATATCATTATGTACACATTATTTATATTATTTTTACTACTATTATTATGTCTATTATTAGTATTAGTATTATAATTACTATTATTACACTTATATACATATATATTTATATGTAAAGTTATCAATGGTTATTTTTATCATCATCTTAATACTAATATGTATTTATTTTTAACATTTATATGTATATATTTATGAGGTATTATTAATAATTGTTTTGTAACATTATTATTATTTCTAATGTGTATGTATTATATATATTTTATACATTTTATATATATTATATATATATTTATTATATTTTTATGTATATATTTTTAATATCATATTATTCATATATTTTTATATTATGTAAATATTTTCAATACTACATTATGTATATATTTTTGTCTATACATACTTTTAATACTCAATACTATTATCATAAATATGTTCTTGATATATGTATGTATATATATGTGTTTTTTTTATTCATATATTATTATCATCATTTTCCACTTTTTATTATACTATTTTTATTTTTGTTCATACTTCTAATATCATTATTATATATATGTGTGTGTATGTGTGTATATTTCATGTAATATTTGAGTTTCAATATTATTATTTCTAGTATGTATATATTATGTATATATTTTTAATACTACGTATACATTTTTATTTCTATTATTACGTATATATTTTAATACATATATGTATATATTTATATACCGTTATCATTAGTTATTTCTTATTATTATTGTTTTCAATAAATATTATATATATATATTTTTAATCTAGTATTATATGTTGTACATATATATGTTCCCTACTATTTTATATTTACATTATTATTACCATGTTTAATACCATGTGTTATTATCGTTTCATACTATTATTATTTATATTATTATTATCGTTTTTATTATCATTGTCATTTTTATTTTGCCGTGTTTTATTTATTTTTACGCGTTCGATCATTTCATTTTCCTCATGTATTTGTTTATATTTGCATATTACTAGCCTTGCTATTATTTCACCTTTTATAATTGCTCATATTATTATTTTTGACATTGTCGCACCTATTATTATGTTATTACATATTAGCACCATAATTTGCTCTCATGTTTTACCATAAATAACATTATGTTTTTCATTTGATGCCTTAAAATGATTCTTTCATAAAAGTGATATTCCGTATTTGGTAATTCGAGACAATCGTGCCCTAACTTATTGGGTTTTCGATTTTTCTCATTTAACCTAAATAACGGGATACTCTTTTAAAACGCAATACGAGTTTTGAAAAATACTTATTCTCGGAGATACGAGGTGTTGTGTCCTAACTTACCGGGTATGGCATTTTGTTACCTCGAAATAGGATTTTTGCAAGTAAAGGCAATATTCGGTGTTTGAAAATTCAGGGAAACGTGCCCTAACTTACTGGGTTTCGATTTTCCTCGTTCACCTTAACTAACCGAATATCCTTTTGAAATACACGAATTTTTATATAAAAGGCAAGCTCGCTCTCAAAAATTCAAAATGTCGTGTCCTAACTTATTAGATGTGACATTTTATATTTTGAGACGAGGTCTTTAACATTTGAGCATTTTCTTTATAAAGAGGGATCGTGTTTTAAATTCTTTCAAGTTTTTAAATTTTAGACACTAAGACACTAATTAATCAACTAGGTACCAATTTTGGGCGTATCGAGGGTGCTAATCCTTCCTCGTGCGTAACCGACTCCTGAACTCGTTCTCTGATTTTCGTAGACCAAAAAATTATCGTTTTAGTAAATCTTAACTTTTATTAAAATGATTTAATTTAAGGTGATCCGATCACACCTCATTAAAAAGATTGGTGGCGACTCCATTTTCGTTTTAAAGTCGATCCCCGTTTTTCCAAAAAATGGTTACGACAATATATATGTGTTGTCAATTATTTTCTCCATCATTTCTCTTTATTTTTCCTCATAAAACTTGTCATAATCGTAGGGAACTCCACTAGCAGACCATCAAGTGCTGCAGAGAAGAGCGATGGAGGAAAAGGGAAGAGATGGGTGGGAGTTGAGATGGCTACCGGAATTTCACTGTTGATTTTCTATAGCATATACAGAAACATTGGTGTGTGAGAGTAGTGGAACCTGCTGGCAGCTAAAGTTATTCCCATTATTAGTGTACTTATATATTTTTAAACAGTTGAACACGGTGGAGTTATGTTGTTTGGTTGATCTTAATTTCCTTTCTTTGTTTGTGTTGTTCGGCGATAATTTCTTTCCAAACTGTAATGGAATTCAAGGGTCTCACATGGATGAACTCTTATGGAACAGATCTCAATCAAATTCAGCTCTTTAAATTTCAATTAATATGACAGTGAGGTAGGTCCATCGCCCAGCCGAAGTTACTTCCAATCAAGCAAAGCCAATGGCTACCAAACGCAATTCTGATCTGTTGCAATTAAAAGCTCACAGTTTGGTTATATATATATATCATCATCTATCATACAAGGACTATATATAACAATTTATCTTCTAAAATATTTAGTTTTAAAATACTTTTTAATCTTTTACACGTAAAAAATTTTAAATAATAAAAACTGTTTTCCTATTAAATTATATATTACTAGTTTTCTATTCTGTAATGTGTTTTATAAAATTGTTATTATTTAAATAATGACGTATTAATTAAAATTATTGATAAAATAATATTTGAAAGTTATAAACAACTTAAAAAATATAAATATGATTTATGCTTTATTATGAGAAGAAAATTTGAATGATAAAATTGTTATAATATGTATATATAATTAATTATTTAAAAATTTTAAATATATATATGTTATATAGGTAAGTTTAGAAAGTTTTGAATATTTTTTTATTTTAGAAATAAAGTTCTAAATAATTTTAGAAATAATATGTATACTTTTTAATTTTAGAAATAAAGTTTAAATTTTCTCAAAAATATTTATTTTTTTAATTTCAAACAATTTTTAGAACTAAATTTTTATTTTTTAATTTTAAAAGTAATATACCTAATACATTTTAATTTTCAAAATAAAATTTTAAATAATTAATTTGGAACCAAATTAAATTATAAATAAAATTTAACTTATGAAAAACATAAAAAATAGTTCACTAATTATTTTTTATGATATGGATAGTGTTGTAGGTAGAAATGAAATATTTAAAAGTTATTACATAAAATTAGTTTACATACCCATGTGATGCACTGATTTATTACATTTATTTATTAAAAATATTACATTTAAAGAATATTATATTAACACACTTAATCCACCCATGTATCGCACTTATTAAATTCATCTCATCCTTTTAAAAGGTGTAGTATAGTTTTACCGAAATTAGGATTTAGATGAAGTAAAAAGATTGGATAATTAAAAGATGAAAAATAAATTTATGTCAAAATTTTTCAAATAAGGAATATGAAGTATTGTATAATAGAACATGAGATTTTACCAAATTTGGTAGTTCTATATAGCAAAGGTGGAAAAATACAAGTTGTATATCTTATAATAAAAGAGTTCATTAGCGTTACTTTTTTTGGGGTGTAAATGAACAGAACATTTGATGAATTGCTTGTGAACTGTTCGTATAACGTTCGTTTATTAAGCTAAATAAATGAATATGAACAAAATTTTTATGTCCGTTTAATAAACAAACGAACATGAACAGAGGTGTGTTCGGTTCGTTTATGTTTACGAACAAGCTTGTTTAAAAGCTTGTTTATTGACTCTTTTATTTATTAATGGTATTTTTTATAAAAATATTAAAATAATATCTCTCTCTATTTTTATATTTGAATTTCAACTCATTAATCTAAGAAATATGTATATTATATTTGCAATCACTATTGATAATTTGACAAAACAAGTTATGGGTAGTGTGCTCTAAATGCATTACTCAATTGAAACAAACAATAATATAAAAGTGATGAAATAAAAACTAAAAATATAATTTAAAAAAAAACCTTAGTTGTCATACACTATTGAAATTAAATTATTCTTTCTTTTTCCATATTTTTTGGTACGGTGCATTTTGATTTTTTTTTAATTTTGTGTGAATCTCTTTCCTTTTTTACTTTACTTTCTCTTTCGGTCAAAAACAAGAAAGTGAGAGTTCAAGACCAATTCAACTTAATTTCATCTTCAACTAAAGAATTTGTTGCATCTCTTGATCAATCATCATTCAACTTCATCAGTCATCACAAATGCTCGATTTTTATTTCCCAATGGTATGCAAAAGAGTTTTCTTTTCTTTTTTTGTTTCATATATTAGCAATAGGCATATCCTTCTGAGATCCAATTCTTTCTAATAGTCTCTCCAAAAATGATGTTTGGGAGGCTGCAAAGAGTTTGGGGGAGACATTTCAGATCTTTACTTGTGGTATACCATTCTCTTTTATCTTGTTTAATCAATTTATTCTGGTATAAATTAATGTTGAGACCTTTCAAGTTGGAATTATAATTTCGTAACTATTATTTTGCTATTATTATATTCAAATTTAACTTTATGAGATATTTCTTTAAACCTGATGCACATTGTTGTTGTTCATACTTTGATGATTTTTTAAGATATTTAATATTATTAATGGTAAAAGAAAAATATTTGAAATGGTGATCTATTACTTGTTTATCTTATGTGCATTATTGCTTTTATAGAGCTTGCTTATTAAATTTGGTGTTATCCATTAATAATAATTTAAGTTTTAATTTTTAGGTATGTCTTATAACTCAGAATAAGGTCATTATTCCTATTTGTGTATTGATTCTTCATTATCGATGGCTGCCATTGAAGGAAATGAAATTTCCAATGCTCAGGATACTACTCATGAAAGACCAACCCCTGAAGAGGCTGAGTGTTTGGATGATATTGAAGTTGCCACTTAGACGAGGAGAAAAAGAAAGAAGACATCAATTGTTTGGTAGGAACTGACTGTAGTTAAGCTTGCTGATGGGATATAAAAAGTGCGGTGTGATTACTATAAGATTAACTTCCCAAGAACAAGGATGGTACAACTACACAATATAAAATGCAGTTAGAAGGTTGTGTGAAACATCAGGTATCTTTAAAGGGACAAGGAAATCTTTTTTTACCATCTCAAGCACCTAGATCTGACAGTGCGAGTGATATCTAGACTTGGAAATATGACCAAACAAAGATCAGGAAAGTTGTTTCTCACATGATACTAGTTCATGAGTTGCCTTTTGCATTTAACTGAAAGTCCTCACTATGTAAGAATTTCTCGTGCTATAGCCAAAGATGATTGTTGGACAAGTTATGAGGTTGAGAAGAAGAGGTTAAATGGGTTGTTGAAGATAGTGGATAGGATTAGCATTACAGCTGATATATGGAAGTCGGGCCAAAAGATTCAATACGTGGTCTTGACAACTCATTTTGTGGACTCGGATTGGAATTTGCAAAAAAGACTTTTGAACTTTGTTGATGTGCCTCCTCTGCATAGTGGAGTTTTCGTATATGACGCATTGTACAAATGCTTACAAGATTGGGGTATTGAAGGAAAAGTGAGCTCAATTTCTGTGGACAATGCTTCTTACAATTATGCAGTTGTAAGGATGTTGAAATATATCCTTTCGTTTCATAAAAGGCTTCCTTTGAATGAGAAATTGTTTCATGTCTGTTGTTGTGCACACATCTTGAATCTATTGGTGCATAATGGTCTTTCTGAAATTGAAGATGTAATTGATAATGTAAGGGAAAGTGTGAAGCAAATCACAACATCCACTATACGTTTGACTATGTTCAATTATATTGTTAAACAACTTTAGTTGCCAAATAAGAGGTTGATTTTAGATTGTTGTGTAATAGCTCGTTTTTGGGTCAAATCAGAATAGTGGTTTTGGGACCACAAATTTGAAGTAGAAATATTTATTTTATTATTCCTTGAAGGTCTACAGCATGATAGAATAATTATGTGAAACTTTCATTAAAAAATTTTATTGATTGAGTGCTTAATTTGACTAGAAGGACTAAATTGAAATAGGTGCAAAACTTGAATTCTATTAGTTAAAGGTGTCTAATTATTATGAAATTTTAATTAGAGGTCCTCAAATGACAATTAGACCACTATACCTTAGGATGGACAAAAATGGATATGGTTGGTGAAATTTCAAAGTTAAGCATTAAGAGTATTTTAGTAATTTGGCTAATAAGGACAAAATTAACTAACTAAAAGATGTCCATCTTCTCAATTTCATCTCCCCATAGTTGAAAATCACAAGGAGTCTATATCTAGGGTTTTGGCCACTTTCAAGCTCGATTGTAAGTCTATTATTGCCCCGTTTTTAATGATTTCTATGTTTTTGAAGTTGCCTTAACCTAATCTAGCCTTTCCAAGGACTAATTTGAAGAAGGATTAAAGTATAAAATTTGAACCATGATGAGTTTATTTTGATGTTTGATGGTAGAAAATGCATGTTTTTTTGTTTGTTAAACGACTTTTGTAAAGTGATTTTTAGTAAAAATGTTAAATAGGGACTTATTTTTAAAAGTCTATAAAATGTGTAGAAAAGTGTGAATAAATGAAAAATGTGGGCTGTTATGAGTATAAATAATAATTGGCTAGGTTTGGGTTGTGAAGAAATTGAAAGAAATTCATTTTACGAGCCTAGAGACTAAATTGTAAAATGTTGAAAAGTTAGGGGAAAAAACGTAAAATTTTCCATAATGTGTTTCTGGGCTGAATAATGTGATGATTAAATAAGTTAAATATGGTATTATAGATCAAGAAAAATGAAGTTTGGGTCTAGATTAGGGGAAAACCAAAGTAATTGACAAATAGATCTCTTTGGCCATTTTTATAACCGAGGTAAGTTTGTATGTTAAATAAGCTTTACTTTAAATATGTTTTAAATGCTTTAATTTATGCATGAATTGTGTAATTGACCTTACGGACACATTTGACGACAATTTGGCGAGCGAGAAATCCCAATCGAACCTTAGGAATAGATTAGGATACAAGTGACATGTCACTAGGGTTTTATGTTATGTGATCCAGGTGCTAGTCCTGTACATCCTACCGGTGGCTGAGTATACTGGCTTATGTTGCAATTACTTGATAGCTTGTGTGAGTAGCACCGAGTAGCTATGTCTTGACTGACAGATTGTGTGAGCAGGCCTGTTGTTGGCTCGAGAGTGAGCATATATGTGATATGAGATAGAGGTAACAATGGCTACATATGTGGCACCTTATGTGCAAGGTTTCCCGAGTATCTAAATTTTATTATTCTGACTGGTTCATTGGGTATGTCAATGATGAAAATAAATATAAAGCTATTACGAGATGGTACAGGTATGTACGCAAAGCTTATGTTTAGAAAATTTGTGGAATGATGATTTCAAGGCAAGTTGTGATGGGATGAATTATGGTCATGAGATTTTTGTAAATTGCATTACCTTATATTAAATTACTTGCATATTAATGTATGGTAAGTTTAGCTCATTTCTTTCATACGAGCTTACTAAGCTATATAGCTTACTCCGTTTTATTTTCCATGTTTTATAATGTCACCAAGCTAGCTCGGGTTGGAGATTATCGGAGTTTGCGTCACACTATCAAACTGTTATTTTGGGTACCGATGATTCTAAAACTTTTGAGAATATGGCATGTATAGGGACTTGGTCTTTTTGTTATATGTGTCATTATGAATTTGGCCAAATGTATTGGCTTGTAATTGTCAAAGGCTTGATGTGGTGTTTGGCCATGTAACTTTTAACAGCCCGATTTAGGGCCTAGTCAGAATAGTGGTCTCGGGACCACAAATCCAGAGTTGAATAAATTATTTTATAATTATTTTGATGTTATAGCATGATTATATGAATGCATGGAAAATTTGGTGAGTTAATTTTGACGTTTGTAAGCTCAATTGAGAAAAATGACTAAATCGCATAAAATGCAAAAGTCCTATTTTGATAGCTAAAAGTACCAAATAGCTAGAGAACCTAAATTGGGGGTCTTTAAATTAGACCCTAAGATTGTGCATGGTGGGCCATAGGAGGTAATTTGGTCAAAAAGTCCAAGTTTGGTGGGTTTGGTGGCTAATTTGACTAAAATAGAAAAAAATAAAAGAAAGATGATATCATCCTATTTCCCATTTCTTCTCCATCGATTTTTCAGCCATTTTAGGGGTTTTGAAAGCTTAAAAATTTCAGCAAACTTTAAGCCTTCACAAGTAAGTGATTTTTCAACTCTTTGATGAATACTTTTGTACTTTTGAAACCCTTGAAGGATGAGCTTTCAAATGAGGGTGCTATTTTACAAAATGATTAGGAGTGTAGGGTTTTGCCATGAAAGGGTTTGAAATGTTTGCTGAGTTTTTATGGAAGAAAATAAGTCTTGGGTGTATTATGAACAATTTTTGTGAAAGGTGTTGACATGAAAACACCTAAAAGGACTGCATTGCATAAGTTGTAAAATAGATGTTAATCATGTGAAAGAATGGGAATTTAGAGTTGCTATATGAGTAAAAAGGGTTCGACTAGGCTTAAGATATGAAGAAATTCGATAAAAATTGATTTTCGGGCCTAAGGTCAAAATGGTCATTTTACCAAAAATATAAATTTTCGATTGCTTAACTTTATTTAGTGACTAAATAAGTGCATTTTGCTATTATAGATCAAGAAATATCGAATCCGAACCTAGACCGGGGGAAAGCCAAGCAAATCAACTAAATTGACTAGTTGCCACATTTTGTACTCCGAGGTAAGTTGTATGAAATAGTACAACTACAATATTAATGTATGAGTTGAATTGTACTTGAACTTAATATAGCATGAATTGCTTGATTGTGGAATTGAGAAAGCAAGATGATAATAGAGGTAGTAGAGTTCCCGTTTGAACCTAGGAAATAAATCAAATATTCATGCCATAGCATATGGGCTATTGTGAGCTAGTGTAAGACATGTTTGGGACATACATTGGCCACATTATGAAAGCTAGTGTAAGACCATGTCTGGGACATGGCATCGGCATTGAGACGAGTGCTAGTGTAAGACATGTCTGGGACATGCATAGGCCTCGAGACGTAAGTCAGTGTAAGACATGTCTAGGACATGCATCTGCTACGAGATGTGTTAGTGTAAGACCATGTCTGGGACATGGCATCAGCATTTTACCCCATGTTTGAGGCTTAATGAATATCCGATAGTGTTCCAAATGGTTCAACGGTGAAGGTTATGGTTTCAAGTTAACGAAGAAAGTATAACTAAGTTGTGATTGATACAGGTATCCTGTTTGGTACATATATATAGAATATGAGCCCAATTTTTATGATATACGATGTGTACTGAATATTGACAAGTAAGTTTTGCTTATGCTCAATCGTATGTTATGAGCCTGTTGATAAATGGTAAAGTTATGTTGTATAATTATTTATGTGCAACTTACTAGGCTTTATGCTTACTCCCTCTCCTTTTCCATTTTCTTATAGTGCCGCCTATCTAGCTCAAGGATCAACTGAAGTCAGAGATATCGATCACACTATCAATCGAAGCATTAGGTATAGTTTGATTTATATTTTTGAATATGGCATGTATAGGGCTTAAACTTTACTATTTTTGTGTCATTGAGAACTAGCCAAATGTGTTGGCTTGGGTTGGGAACCCTTCATTTTGTATTAAGCCTTGAATGGTGGAAAATATTCATTTTGATTTATATGCAAAGATGTATTTTCATAGATGAATAAAATGCATTACTGGAATGTTGTCTATTATGGCTGATTGGTTTAAATAAGTTATCCTTGTATTGGTTTGGTTGTCTTTTTGTAGGTTGTGTAAGTGAGGGTGGCAAATAGGCTTGGTAAATAGCCTTATATTGTTTACACGGGTAGACATATGGGCATGTTTCTAGGCCGTGCGTGACACACAGTCTGCCCTACGGGCTTGTGGTCTGGCCGTGTGTCCCCTGCACGTAAAAATTTCAAGTCAGTATGCATGATAGTAAACACACGGGCAGAGACACGGCTGTGTGTCTCAGTCGTGTGATGGACACGGCGTAGTACAAGGGCGTGTACATTGGCCTTGTGATATTTTGGGGATGCTGACGTCAGAAACAGAATGTCCATGTATTTGCACCCAGGCTGGGACACTGGCGTGTCATGGCCATGTGAAGGACATAGGCCAGGGACACGGGCATGTGCTAGGCCATGTGAAAACCGTTGTAGGTGTGTATTTAGAATTATTTCCACACAAATGGAGGACACGGGCGTGTCCCTATATTACCTAGGCCGTGTGAGCCATACGGGCCATCAACACGACCATGTTGAAATGGCCATACGAGCGTGTTGTCCTTCTACACAGGCGTGTGCCTTGTTTCAAAGTCAAATTTTCTATAGATGGTTTAAGGGCTCGGGTTGATCCTGAATAGTACCCAATTGTAACACCCCGTACCCGAGACCGTTGCCGGAGTCAGACACGAGGGGTTCGTAGACTTAACTCACTTATTTGTATAGTCCATTATAAAATTTCCAAACGAGCTGGCTAACTGCGTCACTGTCACCTTAAAAATCATATCTCGAGTTCCAAAACTCGAAAACCAGTTCCGTAAATTTTTCCTGAAACTAGACTCATATATCCATCTAAAATTGTTTTCTAGAATTTTTGGTTGAGCCAATTAGAACAGTTTATTAGTTAAAGTCTCTCCTATTTCAGGGTTCGACTACACTGACCTCCATGCATTACGACTTGGATATCTCCCTGTACAGGGCTTCAATACTGATGCCATTTGTTTCTATAGAAACTAGACTCGAAAAGGAATCTGTAAATATATGGCATGACTTATAATTATCTCTGGTTAATTTATAATGAATCCAAAGTCAGAATAGGGAATCCAGAAACTGTTCTGGCCCTGTTTTGCGAAATCTTAAATATCTCACAATATACTGTTCATATGATCATTTCGTTACTTTCCTATGAAAATAGATTCATCAAGGTTCGATTACATAATTTATTCACTATTGAATTCCATTCCTACTATTTTTAGTGATTTTTCACATTCACATCACTGCTGCTATCAGCATCTATTTTTAAGGTAGACTTTACTGATTACATAGTTTCCATGATTCAACTAGCCCTTTAGCATATATAGCACAAAATATGATCATGATGAACCATTCTAATGGCTAATCGTTGCCAAAAATTTCCATGCCTCTTAATGAACATATTCATTCAAGATGACTATAACATTATGCTCAAAACATATATATGCCATTTTCGCATGGCTATCCAAAGTTTTACAAATCAAAAGGGGTCCATGACCCACAACAAAAAGGGTAGTCCTATACATGCCATTTCAAAGTTCAACCAAAAGTGTACCACAAAGGGGGCTTTGATAGTGTGGGTGACTTCGACTTCAACAATCCCGAGTCCGATAGCTGACAAACCACAATCTATAAAACAGAGAATCAAAGAAACGGAGTAAGCATTTAATGCTTAGTAAGTTTGAGCCATGATTTAGACACAACCAAAGTATAGCATTCATGTAGCTAAACAGATAATTTCATATGCACAAATTCTCAATATCATACTTACTTCACATTACCAACTCTTATATTCATACACAAAGATCAACTTAGCCAAAGGCCGGTAGCTCATTTATCAACTGAGCGAATACTTATTTGTAAGGGCTCAACTATTTCAAAGCACATACGAAACATACCTCATCGCTGGGATTTTACGAGCGTATTAATTGAAATTATTACAGCAGATCGCTCATTCCCAAATCACATACCTTCGGAATTTAACCGGATATAACTACTCGCTCAAATGCCTTCGGGACATAGCCCGGTTAGAGTAACTCGCACAATTGCCTTCGGGACTTAGCCCGGATTTAGTAACTCGCACAAATGCCTTCGGGACTTAGCCCGGATTAGTCACTAGTGCAGATGCCTTCGGGACTTAGCCCGGTTTTCATCCAAATATTCCTACACATATCAATAAATCATGACACATCTATATTTCATTTTCATAATTGGAGTTCAAACACACGTCACGTATTAAGCAATCCCATTTTCGGCTCACTAGCCACATACAAACAGCATGGTTTAGTTTGCTTTATGACACGATCTCTATGCACATACAGCTACCCGTCACACGTATAGACAAATTAACTCAACATAAAATTCAAGTAGAATCATCATATCACCGTATATTTGTTACGCTCATACGTCATGACTTAATCAAATCGTAAACTAAGTCTCGTTACTCGAAAACTTACCTCGGATGTTGTCGAACGATTTCGATGGCTATTCGACCACTTTTTCCTTCCCTTTATCGGATTTAGATCCCCTTTGCTCTTGAGCTTAATTTAACAAATAAATTGATTTAATCATTTTAGCATCGAAAAGAGGAACACAAGGTACTTAGCCCATATTTATACATTAGACATTAAAGTCACATACATGTGAAATCATGCATCAACTCAACATATTATTAACCCACACTCCCTTTTAGCCGATTGTCTAACCCAAGATAAAGGCATCAATATGCTTGCCTCTAACCGAATACATGCAACACTAATCTTCTCATGTGGCCGAGTATGCATGTATATGTTGAGGCCAATTATATGCTTAATACTTCCTACAAGTATGGTTACTTGTATTGATTATATATCGTTTTGTTTCAAATTCAAAACTCGGCTAATACGCATTTATACACTAGTAATCAAATACTAACATTTTGCATTTCATCTTACTACCATTTCACATCTACTTTCTACCATGGCCGAATGCATCAAGACACCATTTACCCTTACAAGGCATAAATTTCACCATCAAAACTAACAAGCTTATAATCCCATGACCGAAACCTCTAACAACACCAATTAAAAATACTTCATGGGTTTGAGGTAAAACCAAGAAAGAAACTCATGAATATCGAGATATAAGCACTAACATTGTTCATCTAGATTTAGCATGACACAACATCCATCACCCTTATAATTACCATAGCCGAAAACCTTACTCATTCCAAAATTCAAATCTCAACTTGGGTCACAAAAATAACTTGATATCTCACCCACAACATCCACACCAAGCAAGAATGATGCATCCATGGCCGAGTGTCATTTCCATCACATAGCAAGATTTAGACCATGGGCTAGGTAGAACTCAAGATAACAACTAAAACATGCATGCATCTCATGGAACATCATCAAACATACCTTAGCCTAGTTACATGCATGGCCGAACCTCTTCAACCTTTCTTCTTCCTTCCTCCTTAAAATTTTCGGCCAATGATGAACCAAAGGATGAACACTTTTTTTTGTTTTCTTTTTTTCAACTCACGGCAATGGGGGGAAACAATCACACATCCCTTCTTTTTTTTGTTTCTCATCCTACTAACACTAATATTTTATTGCCCATGCTCTTTATTTTATTATTCCTTACATAATGCATTACCCCAACATGTTTATGACATGTTTTTAGCCATAACATTTTGTCCACCCATGCTCATGGCCGGCCACTACTAATTGGGGGGGGGGAATTTGACATGCAAGTCCCTCCCCTTTTGATTACATGCACTAATAGCTCTTTATAGATTACCCTATCACAATTCAAAAGTATCACGCATAAGTCCTATTAACTAAATTCACATGCAATTAACGAAATCAAAGCTTAAAACTTTCACACATTCATATTCACATATTTTAGACAATAAATATCATATTTAAATAATTTGGTGACTCGATTTAGCGGTCCCGAAACCGCTTTCCGATTAGGGTCACTTTTAGGGCTGTCACACCAATGGTCGATTAGGGGGTCGTAGGCCCATAACAAGAGGTGTAAAGTAGAAATTGAAAAAGTTTTAAATTGGACCGAGTCTGGGTGACTTGTAAACGTTTGTGTGCATGAGATTGAGTTAGGTATTGCGTCGTATTCCACTTCAGCGTGGGTTACAGATATGGGATGTTACATAACTTGACTTATTTTGGTTGAATTGGTTGTAAGCTTATATATATACATATATGTATGCATGTGCAATTACCTCTTGTGTGAAGTGGTTTATAAATGCTTGGTAAATGGTTGAATGTGGCTAAATGGTTTTTTTGATGAATGGTTAAGATTGACTTATTGATATGCTAGGAAAAAAAAACCTAAGTAAAAATTTTTGCATGTTATTGGTAGCCATATTGGAACTTGTAGAATGTGAGTTTGGTGTGTTTTGGTTTGGCAAAATATGATGTTGTAAAAATGTTGAATGTGGATAATGAGATGACATGCTTTGGCCTTGTTTGTGAATGTTTTGGTTGCCTAAATATGCCATGATTTATGCGATTGAACTTTTGTGTGTGTAGGTGCAAATGAGAGTGACAAATGGCTTGGTAAATATCCTTTATTTTGTCCATACGGGTAGACACACAGGCCTGTGTCTAGACCATGTGTGACACACGGTCTGCCCCATGGGCATGTGATTGGTCATGTGTCCCCTGCACCTTAATTTTGAGAAGCAGAAGGCTTAGAATTGAGCACACGGGCATGTGTCTCAGCTGTGTGAGGGACACGGCCTCAAGCATGGGCGTGTGTCCCAAACGTGTGAAGTCTGTTCCTATTTTCTAAAAATTAAATTAACCACACGACCTAGCACACGGGCATGTGACTCGACCGTGTGACCTCAATTTTTTCATGCTTTGCAAAATAGAGAGTTACACGGGTTAGGGACACGACCGTGTGTTACCACATGGCCTGCCCACACGGGCGTGATGTAACAGTCCGGTTTAGACCCTAGTAGGAATAGTGGTTTTGAAACCACAAAATTGAGTCAAAAAATATTTAAATATTGTTTTCCGTGCTTATGATTTGTGAATTAATATTTGTGAAAATTTTCGTATGAAAATTTTATCAATTGTGTGCTTAATTTGTAAAAAGAACTTAATCGCATAAAATATAAAAGAGGTGTTCTAACTGTTAAAGTATCAAATTGCTATGTCTTTATATATATGGAGTCCTTATGATGCAATTATACCATGGTTTAAATGAATGGACATAATTTGATATGTGATAGTGGATTTTAATTGAATTTAGCAAGGCTGAATAGGTAATTTATGCAATAAAGATTAATTAAATCAAAACAAAAGAAAAAAAATTCATTCATTTTCACATTGCTCTATCGAAAATCAAAAAGAAAAAGAAAAGAAAAAGGTTGCTAGGGTTTCGGCACTCATTTTGGCTAATTAGGTATGTGTTTTTTTCGGTTTTTGATAATTTCTACGTTTTTATGATCGTTGCTCTGTAATATATCAAGCCTATGCCCTAATTTCTGATTTTGTTGATGATTTTGAAATATGCCGTTGATGAAATTGTGAGCTTTGTGATATTAGTTATTGGAAAATAAAAGATAAGTGTTGGGTTGATATATTTTGTCTTTGAATTTTTGATGAATTTGAGTAAAATGAGATAAATTGTGAAATTTGTAAATTGAAGGACTAAAATGTGAAATAAATGAAATATATGGACTTGTATGAACTCCATAAAAATTTAGCTAAGCATATGTAAAAGGAAATTTTGTGTATTTTGTAATTTTGTGAATTAGGGACTAAAGTGTTAAAATTTGAAAATATGAGGGCTAATTTGTAAAATTCCCTAAATGTGTGTTTGTGGATTGATTTTAATGATTTGGTGAATAAAAGAGTTAAATTTGAATTTATATAGATCAAGAAACAAAGAAAACAGATTTAGATCGGGAAAAGTCGAAAGTCGTCGAGTAGCCGATTCGTTTATTCAAATCCGTACAAGGTAAGTCTATATACAAATAAATGTGTTTTGAATTGAATTACTATCAATTATATGCTAGTGATCTATGATGAATGAATATATGAGTTGAGAAAAATGAGATATCCGAGAAAGTATTGAGAAAGTTCCGACGTCTGAAAAACCCCGTACGAACCTTAGGAATAGTTAGGATACATATGTCAAGACATAGGATCTGAAATGTGTTATCGTGTAAGACCACGTCTGGGACGTTGGCATCGACTTATGATTTACGTTAAGACCACGTCTGGGACATTGGCATCGTACTTGATTTTGTGTAAGACCCTGTCTGGGACAGTGACATCGATATTTGATTACATGTAAGACCACGTTTGGGACGTTGGCATTGTACGAGTTTTCCGAGCTATCCTCATATTCTTATGATTTCGAATGGTTGAACGGTCATTCCAAGAAAAGAATGAATATATGAGATGTGTATTCGATTTAGGTATGTTCAAAATGTATACTATGTTTGAGAATTAAAAGGTAAGTATATGTATAAATGATGATATGTGATATAAGTATGAGAAAGTATGCCATATGTGTAAATGAATTGAGAATATGAGAAATGTATATGAATTATGTGGTTTGTGATAGTATTTGACTATGGATTATATGTAATTATATGATGCTTATATTCTTTAATTGATAAGTTTATTTGTATATGGCTTACTAAGCTTTTGAAAGCTTACTTTGTGTGTGTTTGCATTGTTTTATAGATATCGTAGCTATTGAGAGCTCGGGGATTGTCGTGGATCGTTACCACACTATTGAACTATATTTTGGTACCTTTTGAAATTGTATATATTGAAGTATGGAATGAATAGGCTAGAGGATTTGGTTATGTTTTGTGATGTGTATATCTAGCCATTTGGTATGGCTTGGTTATGAATGAGATCATGAATGAATTTGGTATATGCTTGTGTTCATAAATGGTATGTGTTGATGTGCTTCAATGGCTTAATGAAATGGTCAATTTGGTTAGGTTTTGGTATGTGAAAGAATAAGGTAAATTGGAGTTATGAAACATATGGTTTAATATGACTTTGGCTTATGATTTGATATGATTGAGTACAGTTTATAAGTTTGAATTTGGTTGATAATAATATGGTATGAATTATGTAAGTTTTGGTATTGAAATTGGCTGGAATGATAGTGCAAATATTCTTGGTTTGATGCTTGTAGGTTTGACCCAAATTGGGTGGCAAATTGGCCTTTCAATTGGCCTATTTTTGTCCACACGGGCAGAGACACGAGCGTGTGTCTCAGCCGTGTGTGACGCACGGTCATGATGCACGACCGTGTGTCCCCTGGGGTACCTTACAATTTTAAGTTAGTCTTGACCATGGACAAGGCACATGGGCATGTGACTAGCCGTGTGACCCAAGTCAGTTTCAACCACGGCCAAGACACACAGGCATGCCTTGTGGCCGTGTGATTAAGCCAGTATGTATGCCCTATTTCGACATGGCCTATACACACGGGCGTGTCTAAAGTCGTGTGAGGCACACGGTCTGTTCACATGGGTGTGTGGCCTGTATAACTTGGAAAAAAATGTTTAAGTTTAAAAAAAAAATTTGTATGAGCTCGGTTTAGTCTCAACCCATTTCTAATGCATGTTTAAGGTCCCGATGACCTATATAAGGGATTTTACAGTAATTTGATTATGATTATGAATGATGTATACAATTTTTTCGTAAAATTTTCTGATTTTTGTGGTAACGCCTTTAACCTTAGTTCGATGACGGATACGGGTTAGGGGTGTTACACATGTCCCAACCATACAGGCGTGTGACCCTTGTTCATAGCAAAAATTTGCTAAGTTTTGTAAAACTTTCCTAAGTGCTCGGTTTAGTCCCGAACCACTTTCAAAACATGTTTTGGGCCTTGTAGGCTCGTATTAGGGACTTTATGATTGAATACAAACTATTTTAATTTGGATGCAAATTTATGACTCGGAATTGTATGTTTTCATGCGATGTGAGTTCGATAATGCCTCGTATCCTGTTCCAGCGTTGAATACTGATAAGGGGTGTTACATGTTGTACACAGTGGAATACAATGTATGCTATGTTTTCATGTGTATTGGAGTTCAAGGATGTCTTTCCGCGGTATGCTCAACGAGAGGCAAGTTATAAGTATTTTCCAACTGATGAAGACTGAGTGAGGGTTGAGGAAGTTTCTTCTTTGTTGGCACTTTTTAATGCAGTTACCAATTTTATCTCAGGTAAACAATTTAAATATATCTATTTTTATTTCATTATTTCTTAATTTTCATTTATGTTATTTAAACTAATACATGGTATTTCTTGTTCTGAATATCTAACTTCAAATTTGTTTCTTCTTGAACTTCAGAGTATCAGAGAGTTATTGATGGAGAAATCTTTGAGTGAGAAACTTTGGATGAGACAAATGGCCGATAAAATGCAAAGAAAATTTGATAAATATTAGGGTGAATGCAATTTGCTGATTTCTATTGCTATTCTACTAGATCTTAGGAATAAGATGGAGTTGATCTTCAGTTTTTGTGTTATTTATTCTGAAAAGTAAGCTCCGAGACAAATTCGCATTGTGTGTGATAATCTATATGAGCTTTATAAAAAATATATGGATGAATATACAGTAACTAAAGATGGTACATCAATGGAAAATGATGTGCAATAAAGTGGCGTCAGCAATGCTTCTACAATTAGCAGAATATGCAAGGGAAAAATCTTGTCTATTCCTATTACCACAATGGCTTCAGAATATGCTTTTAGTGCTGGTGGTAGAGTGATTGATGCATATCATTCATCTCTAGGAACTGATATGTTGCAAATGTTACTTTGTGGTTTCGATTGGTATCAAAACTTTTATGAGTTGAAAAAGAATGCCAAAGTGAGTAATTTTCAAGTATTGGTTCTATTTATTTAATATGTGAAATATTATTTAATTTGATTATTTAATTTTAATTTTTTATGTAGAGCAAAGTAGAAATTAAAGAGACTCCCTGTAACAAACCGATTTTGGACCTTGTCGGAACAGTGGTTTCTGAACCCGATTTTAGCAATTGTGAGCTTAATTACGAAAAAGGACTAAATCGCGTCAGGGGCAAAAGTTTTGTTTTGCTAGCCAAATGTGTTAAATAACTAGAGAACCATAATTGGGGGTCTTTAAAGTGCAAATACACCCTTAAATATAGGCTGGCTGGGCATAGAGAAAAGAATAAGACAATTTTCAAAGTTAGGTGGAATTGGGTGGCTTATTTGACTAAAAATAAAATAAAATAAAGAGCGAATGATATCATCTTCTTCCCCTCTCTTTCTCCACCGAAAATACCAGCAAAGAGGGGGATTTTGAAGCTTTAAAATTTCAGCTAGGTTATCCTCTTGCAAGTAAGTAATTTTCATAGCCATTCTTGGTAATTTTTGTACTTTTGGGACCCTTGTAGCATAATCTAGCTAATGAGGGGACTATTTTGCAAAATGGTTGAAAGTCTAGGGTTTTTCCATGAGAGTATTCATGTTGTTTGCTGAATTTTTATGGAAGAAAATGAATATTGGTTGTTAAATAAACAACTTTTGTGAAGAGGTGTTCATGAAAAACACCTAAAAAGGGCTATTTTGTAAAGTTTGTAAAATAAGTTGTAAATGTGTGAAATAATTGAAATTTTGAGTTGCTATAGTTATAAAAAGAATTTGGCTAGGCCTGGTAAAGGAAAAAAATTGTTAAAAATAGATTTACGAGCCTAAGGGCAAAATCATAATTTTTGTAAAGTCTAAGGGCAAAATCGTCATTTTTCCAAATTTTGAATTATAGAATGTTTTAATTAATGTAATGGTTAAATGAGTGAATTTCAACATGTTCGATCAAGAAAAATCAAGAATCGGGCTTAAATCGAGAAAGTACGTGGTTAAGGACAAAAAGAGAGTGATTAGCCGAAATTGCACTCGAGGTAAGTTCGTATGATAATAATAGTGCAATGTTATGTTTGAATTATAATTCTTTAATATTATTGCATAAATTTTATGATTTAATATATATATATTGGAAAAGTTGATGAAATGGTGTGTATGATGTGGAAATATGACATGGAAGAATATTACATGAGGTGCAAGAAAATGTTGATCCATGACAAGTGATATATGCAATATGTGATATGTGTTATGTAAATTCTTAAAAGCTTATTTGCTATTTGAGTTATGCCTTATTATGCTATGAAAGGGCAATTGATACTATGGATAGTGAGATCGACACTTCGAGTAAGTTCGATAGAGATAGAGTATCGAAAAATCCAATCTGAACCTTAGGAATAGTCTAGGGTACATGTGACATGTCACTCGGAATTAAGAAATCTGAACTTGTTGAGTTAGTCCAATTTCATGATATATATGAGGCATCTGAGCTCGTTGAATTAGTCCGATTTCATAATGGATGTGATACATGTAATTGGGTTTCGGGCAATGGTCTTGTGTGTCCTGCCGGTGGCTTAGTAGTCATTGAGTTGGTTGGATGCCTGACAGCTTGTGTGAGCAGCCCGTGTAGCTACACCTTGACCGATAGCTTTTATGAGCACACCAGTGTGTAGCTCCATTATGAGCGTTACATGTTATGAGGTAGCATTGGCTACGTATGTATATGTGGCACTTATGTGCAATTTTTCTGCGTATCCAATAGTATTCTGAGGGTTCAACGGGTAATGTAATAGATGTGATGGAAGTCCCGAAGAGGGCATGTTAAAGAGGTATGGTTATATGATATATTACGGTGAGTATAGGTATGTACACCAAACCTATGGTTATTGAGACTTTGAAATGTTGAGACGCCAGTGAGCTAAGATGTATGAATTATTATAACAACCTGATTTAGGGCCTAGTCAGAACAGTGGTCTCGGAACCACAAATTCGAAGTTAGAAAAATTATTTATTATTTTTATGAGGTTATAGTATGATTTTATTAGTGCATGAAAAATTTGGTGAGCTAATTTTAAGGTTTTCTAGCCCAATTTCGAAAAGGACTAAATCACATAAAAGGCAAAAGTTGCATTTTAGTACCTAAATGAGTTAAATAGCTAAAGAACTTAAATTGAGGGCTTTTAAAGGGCAATTTCACCCTTTTTATTAGTGTTGGCCGGCCATGTGAATGATTTTAAGCAAATGGTCAAAGTATTAGGTGGATGATGTCATGATTTGGTGATAAATTAATGCCTAAAAGTGTAGCTATCATTTCTTTCTTCTCCATCTCTTTGCTCGACCGAACATATCAGTAAAAATGGATTTTTTAAGGCTGAAAACTTTCAGCAACTAAAAGCCCTCACAAGTAAGTGATCCCCACACCTTTTGTTGATGATTTTTGCATTTTTGAGACCCTTGAAGCATGAGTTTTCAAATGAGGGTGATATCTTGCAAAATGGTCAAGAGTTTAGAGTGTTGCCATGAAAGGATTTCTGATGTTCATTGAGTTTTTATGGAGGAATATAAGTCCTAGTTGTGTTATAAACAACTTTTGTAAAAGGTGTTAGCATGAAAACACCTAAAGGGACTATTTTGCATAAGTTGTAAAATAGTTAATAAACATGTGAATTTATAATT
This sequence comes from Gossypium hirsutum, assembly GCF_007990345.1. Lineage (NCBI taxonomy): Eukaryota > Viridiplantae > Streptophyta > Magnoliopsida > Malvales > Malvaceae > Gossypium > Gossypium hirsutum. The sequence continues at coordinate 41,681,817 of NC_053429.1, forward strand.
GCCTAATTGTAATTAGTGACTAAATGAGTGTATATTGCTATTATAGATCAAGATTTACCAAATCCGAACCTAGATTGGGGGAAGGCTAAGCAAACCGACTAAATCGAATATCCAAGTACTTTTTGTAAACTGAGGTAAGTTGTATGTAAATGATACAACTACACTGTTAATACTTGTATTCATATCGCCATCGAATTGATATTGTATGAGTTGTTAAGTTATGAATTGAGAATGTCTAGTAATATTTGAGATAATAGAAATATTTCATTGAAACATTAGGATACGAACTGGATATTCGTGCCAAGGCATTGGGTGATTTGTGCACCAGTGTAAGACGTGTCTGGGACATGCTTCGGCCACATTATGAGAACCAGTGTAAGACCATGTTTTGGGCATGGCATCGGCATCCAAACGAGGGCTAGTGTAAGACATGTCTGGGACATACATCAGCCATACTATGATAGCCAGTGTAAGACCATGTCTGGGACATGGCATCGGCACAGAGATGAGTGCCAGTGTAAGACATGTCTGGGACATGCATCGGCTTCGACAGAGATAGCCACTATAAGATATATCTGGGACACGTATTGACTAAGAGTTGTGCTAGTGTAAGACATGTCTGGGACATGCATCAGCACGCATATATGAGAGCCAGTGTAAGACCATGTCTGGGACATGGCATCGACAATATATCCAGTAGTATTCCAAACATTTCAAAGAATAATTATGTTGTGAGTGGTACAGGTACCTATATGGTAAGCATGAGTAACGAACTTAATTTAGAGAATGTGACTCGAGTAGATGATAATGAGTAAGTTAAATTATGTTTACCTTTGAGCTATAAGTATGATGACTAATGGTGAGATTGTTGTTGTATATTTATTCATATGCAACTTACTAAGCTTTATGCTTACCCTCTTTCCTTTCCCTCTTCTTTCAGTGTTATCAAGCTAGCTTAAAGATCCCTTAAAGTCAGAGATATCGATCACACTATCAGCCGAAATACTTGGTATAATTTGATTTATATTTTTGAAAGTGGCATGTATAGGGCTATACTAGGATGTTGTATTAACAGAATTGTTCATGTATTTTGGCTTAAGTCAAAAGCCCTTCATTTTGTAATCAAGCCTGGAATAATGGCTATTATTCATTTTGATGAATGCATATAATGTTCTTTCTATGGATAAATTAGTGCCCATTGCGATGAGATTTATATATTGAAATGATCTTGTGTAGGTTGTGCAAATGGGTGACAAAAGGGCTTGGGAAATAGCTTAGTTTGTCCACACGGGTAAGAAACACGGGCGTGTGTCTAGGCCATGGGTGACACACGGTTCACACCCATGGGCATGTGTTATGGTCGTGCGTCCCCTGTACTTAAAATTTTAAAGTCATTTTAGCACATAGGTAGGCCACACGGGTGTGTGCCCATGCCGTGTCATAAAGTCAGTATACATGTTCGTAGTACATGGGCAAGAGACACGGCCATGTGTCTCGGCCGTGTGAATGACACGGTTATAGGGCACGGGTGTGTGCTTGGACCTCGTGGTTTTGGCAGAATGCCCAGGTTTTCAGACACGGGTTTGGGACACGGGCGTGTCCCTGGCACACGGTCGTGTGCTCTATACCCACATGGGTGTGTGGAGCTTTGTTACATGAAATTTTTCTAAGTTTTCATGAGTTCTCGATTTGGTTCCGAACCACCCCGGATGAATGTTTTGGGCTTGTAAGCCCATGTCAGGGGCAGTTTGTTTGTGAAAAGAAAAGTTTTAAATTATTTGAGATTTCACGGCCCAGTTTCGTTTAGTTAGTGGAGTTTAAGTCAGGTAGCACCACGAACCCCATCCTAGCGTCGGATTGGGCGAGTGGTGTTACAATTATGATTTTAAATTTTTTTTGCAATATCATGTTAACTTATATTGTGCATTTGAACATGGAATTCATGAAATGGTGAGTCCATGATTAGTCGAAAGTGAACTTATGATAGTTATCATTACATTGCACCAAAATAGTGTTGGATAACAGCAGTTGTACGACTTTGAAAATCCACCAAAAATTGTGAAAATTGAGTTAGAGCTGAATAAAATATGAAATTAAATCTTAATGAGTCTAGTTTCGCATAGAAGAAACGGTGTAAGAAAAAGAGTTTCATATTATGAAATATTTAAATTATTGTGAGACAGAGCCAGAATGATTTCGAAATCCCCTATTATGATTTGAGAAAATCATTGAAAATTATAAAAAATAGTTATAGGTTATAAGTTATATGCTTAGAATTATTAATGAGTCTATTTTCAATAGAAATAGATGAGAAAATTATCCGTGTCCCTTATTATGAGATAATTAATTTTTAGTGAAGAGGGGTAGGAACTATTAGATAGCGAAAAAGGGGTAACTTTAAGGAATAAACTGTACTAATTGGCTAAACCAAAAATAATGAAAATTTTATGGTAAGAATATATGTGAATCTAGTTTCTGGAAAAATTAGTAGAGCTTAATTTGGAGTTCTGTAACTCCAGATATAACTAATTTAGTGACTCTGACTCAAGAAAAAGGCTTAACCTGAACATAGGTAAAAAGGCAAATGATGATAGTATTACTTTGAGAGCATGTTGCAAGAATTGGTGGAAGCATGTTGAGAAGTTACTTATTCTTTTCATATGGACTTACTAAGCTTGAAGCTTACTCCCTCATTTCCATTTCTTTTAGCTTTGTAAGGTTAGCTCGGGGTTGGAGATCGTTGGAGGCAGCGTCACACTATCAAGTCACTACCATTGGGATAATGAAGCATATATTAGAAATTTCAAGTGAGTGGCATGTATAGGGATCTAGTTTATTGACATGTATTATTATGCTTTGGCCGAATGTATTGGCTTATATTGAGTTATATGTATATGGCCATGAGATGTGACTAATATTGACTATGGCTTGTAAATCTAGCTATTCATGTCATGTCTAATGTTTATGATGTGATTATGTTTGTTTTCCATGCATGGTTGGTAATATGACATGTGTGTTGGATGTATGCACTATGACCAATTGAGGTGGTCATAGCCATATAGTAATTGCATGTTATAAAAACAACGTGATAATGGTTGGACATGAGTGCTTGATGGATAAGTTGGTAACCATAGTATAATGCTAAAAGTGATCATCAAAATGACAAGTCTTATGAATGTGAGGTAAGGAAACTAGACTTGGAATTGCATGAGTAGATGCATTGCTTGTAAGAGGCCATGTTTAGGTTATGAATATGTCTTAATAAAGAGTTTTTAATCACTAAAATGATGCCATGAATTGTGGTTTTAATATGTATAAGGTTGTAAGGGTTTATGGGTAACATGAAGGCTTGGAAAATAGCCTAAGTGTTGACTACACGGGCCGAGACACGGTTGTGTGTTTCAACTGTGTGAGATACGGTCTAGAGACACGGGCGTGTGGCCTGGCCACGTTGTTCGATTTGCACGCTGACGTCATAAATAGAGAGTTACACGGCCTGAGGACACGGGCGTGTCCCTATATCCACATGGGCGTGTAACCCTATTTCATGGAAAGAAATTTTCTAAGTTTTCTCAAAACTTACTAAGGTTCTCGGTTTAGTCCCTAACTACTTTCAATGCATGTTTAGGGCTTCGTAGCCCCGTGTAATAGGATGCTCATGTGATCCATGTATCAGGAAGCTTATTCGAGCTAAATAGGAAACTCATAAGAGTTTAGCACAAGAAGCTCATTGAGATTAACAGGTAACTCCGAAGAGTGATTAACAGGGAGCTTCGGATAGCATAACAGGGAGTTCAAGCGAGCCATATCAGGAAGCTCGTAAGAGCCTATATCAGGACGCTCACGAAGAGCTAGGTTTGTGTCCGTAATAAATGTTGGATCACAATCAATCGAATCATGTAATAGGACCCTCACAAAGAGCTGCAGTAGTGCGTAACACATGCAGTATCACTACCAATCAGGATGCTGACAGGAACTATATAACAGGATGCTCGAGAAGGCTTTTAACAGGATGCTCGTACTAGCTATAATGTCCACAACATATGCAGGACTATAATTAATATGGGAAAATTTTGTATCCATTGCATTTCATTATCCAAACAAGACTTATCAATTATCGAACAATATCGGGTATGTGATTAATTTCATACATTAAACATTTATGCAATTCACACAAATACAACATTTGCTTCAAACATATTAATATACATAATTAAGATACACGAACTTACCTCGATACTGGTTCGTATACAAAAATCTACTAATCCGACACTTTTTTTTTTCCTCGATCTAACTTCGTATTTGAGTTTTTCGGATCTAAATAAATGAATTTAACATCAATTTAATCAATTTCATACTCAATCGAACTCAATTCACTTCTTAGACAAAATTAATATTTTGCCCCTACACTTTTCATAAATGGCGATTTCGTAGCTAAGCTCACGAAATGAAATTCCTGCAATTTAATCCTTATTTCAAGCGTAACCGAATTTTATATGTTACAACAACAACCCATGAATTTTATAAAAATCAAAATTTTCCCATGGGTTTTACCACTTTTCAATTTAATCACTAAATTATAATTTCACCAAAATTCTCTTTATAAAAGTTGTTTATCTATTAACAATCTTTCATTTTCTACCATAAATTTCAAAATTTTAGCATATTCATCCGTGACAAAAATTTCAATACTCTGATAACTTTACAAATTGATCCCTAAAATAGATAGATTAAGCTATTTCGAACTCGAAAATATAAAAATTACTAAAATCGGGACAAGATTACTTACCCTATTAAGCCAAGAAAGCTTTCTTTCTCTTTCCTAGGGTTTCCATGTATTTTTGGGGAAAAAGATGATATAAAATGATGATATTAAACATTTATTTATTTTATCAGCTTTTATAAATTTCCATTTCCAATTAGTCCATTTCTTTTTATAATTTTCCATGGATGAATCATCAAAAATATCTACTAACTTTTCTTTATGGTCTAATTACCATATAAGAACCTCAAGTTTTAAATTCCATAGCTATTTGATACTTATAGCTACTAGAACTCAATTTTTGCATTTTATGCAATTTGGTCCTTCCACAATTAAACATGTAATCGGTAAAATTTTCTTATCGAAATTTTCATACGTCTTTCCTATCATAATATAAACCATGAAATATTATTAAAATAATTTTTTTGACTCGAATTTGTGATCCCGAAACCACATTTCCGATATCACTTAAAATGGGCTGTTACAACTGTCCCCCTTAAAGAATTTTCTCCTCGAAAATCTTACTAGTAAAGAGGTTCGGATATTGCTTTCTCATTGTTTTCTTTGATTCCCAGGTAGCCTCTTCTATACCATGTCATTGCCAGAGAACTCTAACTAAAGCTACCTTTTTATTTCTTAACTCTTTTGTCTCACGTGCCAGAATTTTGATCAGTTCCTCACTGTAGGTCATGTTAGGCTAAATTTCAACTTCTTTCGGAGATATAACATGTGAAGGATCTGACCAATACAGTCGTAACATGGACACGTGAAATACATTATGAATTCTGTCAAGTTCTGGTGGTAATGTTAGTCGATATGCAACAAGTCCAATTCTTTCTGTAATTTCATACGGTCGGATGAACCGTGGACTCAATTTTACTTTACGACCAAATCGGAGAAATTTATTCCAAGGTGATACTTTCAAGAATACCTTATCACCGACCTAAAATTCTATCTCTTTCCGTTTAAGGTTAGCATAAGACTTTTGACGATCAGAGGCTGCTTTCAAACTATTTCGACTTACTTTCACCTTTTCTTCAGTCTCACGGACTAAATCAACTCTGTGTATCTTGTTCTCACTAAGTTCTCTCCAATACAATGGAGTTTACATTTACGACCATACAGAGCCTTGTAGGTGTCATTTTAGTGCTCGACTGATAACTATTATTATATGCAAATTCAACCAAAGGCAGATACTTTTCCCAATTACCTTCAAATTCTAACACACAGCACTGAAGCATATCTTCTAAAATCTGTATCACACGTTCTGATTGATTGTCAGTCTAAGGATGAAATGCAGCACTGAAATGTAACTGAGTACCTAGAGCTTCTTGCAATTTGCTCCAGAATCGAGATGTAAACTGGGGATCTCTGTCTAAAATAATGGAAACTGGCACTCCATGTAGTCTGACAATCTCAGAAACATATAACTCAGCCAATATATTCAAAGATAAATCCATACGTACCGGAATAAAGTGTGCAGACTTTCTCAATTTGTCAAAAATTGCTTAGATAGCATATTTCTTTTTCGGAAATAAGGCTAATCCCGACACAAAATTCGTTGTAACTCTTTTCCATTTCCACTCCAGTATCGTTACTGGCTATATAATCCCGAAGGCACCAGATGTTCAGCTTTTACTTGCTGACATATCAAACATTTAGATACAAATTTAAAAATACCTTGTTTCATTCCCGTCCATGAGTACATCTTTTTCAAATCATTATACATTTTATTACTTCCTGGATGAACAAACATAGTACCATTATGAGCTTTATGCAAAATCTTCTGTACAAGTTCTGAATTCTTCAGTACACATATCCTACCTCTGAATAATATACAACCATTAGACTCAATCTGAAATTCTGAATCAGAATCCAACTCGCATTGTACCCTTCTAGCTTGTAATTCATCGTCACTCTTCTGAGCTTCATAGATTTGTTGCAAGAATATTGGTCTAGCTTTTAACTCAACTATGATTGAACCAGTGTTTAAAACTGACAACCATGTATTCGTTGCAAACAAGGCAAACAAATATTTTCTGCTTAGAGTATCAGCAACCACATTGGCTTTTCTCGGATGGTAATCAATAACCAAATCATAATCTTTTAACAATTCAAGCCATCTTCGTTGTCTCAGATTCAAATTTTTTTGCGACATCAAATACTTCAAACTTTTATGATTGGTGAATATGTGACATTTTTCACCAAGCAAGTAATGGCGGTAGATTTTCAATGCAAATACAATAGCTGCTAACTCCAAATCATGTATCGGGTAATTTCTTTCATGCGATTTTAGCTGTCTGTAAGCATAAGCTATTACTTTACCTTCTTGCATCAAGACACAGCCTAAACCATTCAATGATGCATCACTATAAATTAAAAATTCCTTACCTGATTTAGGCTGAACTAATACAGATGCATCAGTCCACAAGTCTTTCAGCTTGTCAAAACTCTGCTGGCATTTATCAGACCATTCAAATTTCACATCTTTTTGCAATAAACGAGTCATTGGAGAAGCTATTATTGAAAACCCTTGAACAAACCTCCGATAATATCCTGCTAGTCCTGGAAAAATTTTGACTTTAGACACAATTTTCGGTGGTTTCTAGTTAACAATAGTTGAAATTTTATTCGTGTCCACTCTGATGCCTTCAGCAGATACTATATGCCTAAGGAAACTAACTTTCCGAAGCCAAAATTCACACTTACTGAATTTGGCAAATAGTTATTTCTCACGCAAAGTTTGCGGTACAATTCTCAAATGATCAGCATGCTCATTTTCATCTTGGAAATATACCAAAATATCATCAATAAACACCACCATGAACCTGTCTAGATACGGTCTAAAAATTCTATTCATTAAATCTACGAATACTGCAGGTGCATTCATCAAACCAAGTGGCATCACAAGGAACTCATAAGGTCCATACCTGGTTCTAAAAGCTGTCTTTGTTATATCTGAGCCTTTCACTCGCAATTGATAATATCTAGAACAGAGATCTATTTTAGAGAACACAGTTGCACCTTTTAACTGACAAAATCAGTCATCAATTCTAGGCAGTGGATACTTGTTCTTGATTGTAACCTTGTTGAGCTGCCTGTAATCAATACATAGCCCCAACGATTAATCTTACACAGCCTCAATGATTAATCTTTCTTCTTTACAAATAGAAGTAGTGCACCCCAAGGTGAATGACTAGGTCGAGCAAAACCCGTATCTGTCAATTATTGCAACTGTGCTTTCAACTCTTTTCCATTAGGTCCATGCGATAAGGTGCTATAGATATAGGAGTTGTTCCTAACATAAAATCTGTAGAAAATTCTACCACTCTGACTGACAGTAATCCAGGTAATTCTTCCGGAAACCCATCATAAAACTCAGAAACAACTGGCACTGACTTAATCTTCGATTCAGATACTTTAGTGTCCAACACATATGCAATATAAGCATCATACCCTTTTCTGACATATTTCTATGCTGATATAGTTGAGATTACATTAGATAACCCATCCAGTTTATTATATTCAACATGAAGTGCATTCTGACATTTCAACACAATGTATTTTTGTTTATAATTCACCACCACATCATGTTGAATTAGCCAGTCCATTCCCAAAATTTCAACAAATTCATCAAAAGGCAGAACATCAAATCAACCAAGAAACAATAACCCTTTACCATCAACGCACAATTTTTACAAACTTTATCTACCATAACATACTGGCTCAAGGGGTTTGAAACTTTAACCACCTCTCTCTGTTTGATTTTTTTCTTTACTTAATTCTTCGACTTTGTGCACTCGATCGACCAGTACCACAAATTCCCTTAGTTCAAGAGTTCTAATTAGCAGCTTAATGCCTTCATTTAGTCCTTCTCTAAAATGTTTGCACATATTAGCCTCAATCGAAACCTATTCTCCGGCATGCTTACTCAATCTAACAAATTATCGTTCGTACTCAGATACTGTCATGTTTCCCTGTTTAAGCTCTAGAAATTCTTTCTTTTTCTAATCCAGAAATCTTTGGCTAATATATTTCTTTCTGAATTCTGTTTGGAAAAACTCCCATGTAACATTTTCTGTAACGTCCTGAATTTGGGCCTAGAAGTATTGGGGCTCGAGTATGGGTCTGTAAGGAGGTTGTATATAAGTATTTAACTATGCAAGGAAATGACACAATTAAATGTTTTCTTTGGTAGTTAATGGCTCTCACAAATGTTGGAGAAATCTTGGGTTCAAACCTGGGCTTTAGCAAAAATTTTGGTTTTAAGTGAATAAAACCCTGGGTGCTTGGATGAAGGCCTTTTAAATTATTGTGGTAAATAATGACATAAGGAAGCATGTGGTCTAGTGGTTGTGGCGTCATTAAGGTTGCAAGGGAGCCTGGGTTCAAGTCTTGTCTCTTGCAATTTATTTTGGTTTTTCTTTTAAAGGAACCTAGACTTTGGCCTATAGACCTTATAATTAATTAAGGATAAAATATGACACAGGAAGAGCCTGTGGTGGAGTAGCAAGGTGGCGTGTTGTGTAACTGTGAGGTCTAAGGTTCAAGTCTTAGGATGCGCAATAAGGTATTTATTTTGCTATTTAAGTTGTGTAGGAGGTGGAGTTGGACTGGAACTCTGTGGTTGAAGTGGTCATAAAAAAATAAGGAATTTTCCTAATGGTTGAAAGTAATCCCACATGGGGAAGCTAACATGAGAATTGGCAAGAAGCTAGTTTTAAATAGAGTGAACCAGATGAGTTGGAGGGGGAAAAAGGGATTAAGACTCATTGCAGGATGTGCCAAGGTTAGTGATCGTGGACTTCGGCATGTTCTCATAAACATGTGTGTATTTCACACTACTTTAGTTGTAGAACGGCAAATGCCGGAATGCCGAAATGCCAGTCACACGGCGATGGCAGCAACACGAGCGTGCGAGCGCATGTGTGGGAGCTTCGACGTGATGATTGAGGCCATCATGAGTGCTCTCGTGGGCTTAGGTTACTTTGGGCCACGATGGGTCGGGATGGGCTATGTGGGCCCATGGACCCAAGTGGATAAATTGTATGATTGTGTAGTAAATATTGGATTGGACTATATGAATTCCATATCTGTAGGCTAGTATTACTGAAATAGCCCTGTAGGGTAGAATTACTAAAATACCCTTGGTTTACAAAATTACCAAAATACCCTCGATTAGCAAAATTACCAAAATACCTCTGGTTTGTAAAATTACCAAAATACCCCTAATTTGTGAAATTACTGAAATACCCTCGACATGTAAATTTACCGAAATACCCTCAACTTGTAAAATTACTGAAATACCCTCGATTTGTAAAATTAGCAAAATACCCCTAGTTTGTAAAATTACCAAAATACCCCTGATTTACAAAATTATAGAAATACCCTTGACTTTCAATAATTACAAAAATACCATTGGTTTGTAAAATTACCAAAATACCATTGGTTTGTAGATTTACCAAAACACCCTTGTAGGGTGAAATGACTAAAATACCCCTGACAGGTAAAAAGATCGTTCTGTCCCACTAGGGTACATGACTCACTGATAATACAATTTGATTGATTTGACTATGTTTTAATTGAGAATGTATGATTGTGATTGGACTGTTGTGACTTGTGATTTGTATGATTTTGTATGTCGTGCGTATATTTGCTGCATTCATATAATATTATGTTGTACATAGGTGGGGATTATGAAACGGAGGAAGAAATTGAGGATCGCATGGCTGCTTGACGACCGTGGATCCACTGATTAAGGATCGCATGGTTGCTTGACGACCGTGGATCCACCAATTAAGGATCGCATGGTTGCTTGATGACCGTGGATCCACCGGCGACTTTTAAGCCCAATATATGATTATTGACGACTCTGTGTCGATCATATTTACCTGAGGCTGTATGCTGACTATATTACCGTCGCTGATAGCTATGTGCCTAACATGATAGAGCTACCGATGGTTTAAAGCCAATTATTCTGATTATGGCTATATGCCAAACGTATTTGCCTAAGGCTATGTGCCAATATATGATTATTGACGACTTTGTGTCGATCACATTTACCTGGGGTTGTGTGCCGATTATGTTAATCTAGTTGAGGGCTATGTGCCTAACATAATGCAGCTATCGATGGCTTTGTGCCATTGTGCCATTCTGCTTACGGCTTCCAGCCGTCCTGTTATCTGGCAGCGTTGCTACGATGTTTACAGCTATGTGCTGTCCTGTTTACGGCTGTACTGTCCTATTTACGGCCTTGAGTTGTTTTGTTGACTTAGTGCCACAACCGGTGCTAACATTGTAAATGTAAGGATGGCGCGAGTGATTTATTCCTCGCAGGTAGTGCAGGGTTGGACGGAGGCAAGTGCAGGGTTGGATGGGATAAGTTAGCATACATTTTTGCATTATGCATATGGTTTGATTCTGACAAGGGCTGAGACCCAAGTGAAATTGTACTGGGCTTTGGCCCACACACATTGTTCTGTTACTGTAATGGGCTCCGGCCCAAACTGATTTTGAATTCTGTCTGTTTACTAACTGTTTTAGTTTAAGAGTGGATTACACTGAGTTTTCATAAACTCACCCCGTTTATTAACTGTGCAGGTAATCCCCCAGCATTAGGAGGATCAGTGCTGCGAGAGACTCGGAGGTGGCCACACAACTGCTATTGTTTTCGACTTTCTTCTAAGTTATCTATTTACAAGTACTTATGTTTGATCTGGGTTGTAACAAGGCCTCTTTTAATTTCTGGTTCTAAATTTGCAATTTTATATACTATTTTATAACTACTGGAATAGAACACGGTTTTCTTTTCCAAAACAATAACTGTTTTTAAAAATATCACATTTCTGCAAAACTTTAAACTAAGCTTCCGCAGCAAATAAAGTTTTAAAGGTAATAATGTTTTACAAGAGAATGACTTTTAATAAACCAACAGAAACTGAGGTTTTCACAAGTTTTAAAATGGCCAGAGGTTTTAAATAGTAAGAAGGGTTTTCAATGAGAACATGGTTTTCGAAAAACACTTCAATGTGACATGCTAGATTTCGGCCATAGCGTCTAGGCCGGGTTTGGGGTGTTACATTTTCTCTCGGTACAACAGAAGTTATGGTATTCCACCACTGGTAAGCCGTGTCTTTCAATAGTGATACAACACATTTTAGGCACTCAATTGATGTGCGTGATAATTCATCTAGAACCCTGATAGTATTTTCTAGCCAAAATTCAACCCTCTTCAGATCATCTTCGGCAGTAGCCCTAAATTCTTCTGCCCCATACTTACAGATTTTATCTACCGGAGGCTTACCAGTTCTAACAGGTTTAGTACCTTGTGGCATATCAGGAACCGGTTGAGGAGCAGGAGGGGAGATTGTTGTACAACAGGATTTGTTCTCAAGTATTCAGTGAACCACTCATTCATCATTTGCTTTTGCCTCCTTACCTCGATCCTCAGATACAGGCCTTCTACTACTAATAGATGCAGCTCTTTGTACAGAAGCTTGAGCAGTGCTCTCAGCTTCCTCGGCTTCAGCTCTAGCTTGGTTGGATGACATTACTATATGAAAAACATGTTTAAAATGGTTAAGAGATATCACACTATCACAATTTATATAATGGCATGTATATTAAACTCGTACTTGCTACGTTAGTCCGAGAATCAACTAAACTGTAGCTTTGATGCCAATATATGTAACACCCCTAACCCGTATCTGTCGCTGGAACAAGGTTGCGAGCATTACCAGAGTTTACAATTCAATTACAATTATTTTATGTCATTTACTATTCATTTCCAAAAATCAATCACAATCAATCATATTACAATTGTTTCGGGACTAAACTGAAATCACAAATTTTTTTTTGCAAAATCTCAAAATTTTTCTTAAGTGCAGGGGACATACACCCATGTGGCCAGGCCGTGTGGCTTACACAGCCAATGACACGTCCATGTCCTAAGCCGTGTGGGCATTCGATGTGAGGCACACAGCCGTGTCCTTACCCGTGTAACTCTCTAACTTAGGTCACATGGTTATCCACATACCTATGTCTTAGGCCGTGTGGATAGTTTAATTTTCAAAAATTAGGTGCAAGATTCACACGACCATGTCACATGCCTATGTTACACAACTGAGACACACACCCGTGTCTTTGCCTGTGTAGCCAATTCTGAGCATTCTGTTTCTAAAATTTAAGGATGTAGGGGACACACGGCCAAACCATGCACCCGTGCGCATGGCCGTGTGTCACACATGGTTGAGACACACGCCCGTGTGTTTGCCTGTATGGACAAAATAAGACTATTTTCCAAGCCATATTTCTTACTCATTTTACATTGCACCTACATCAACACTTTAACACACTTTCAACCCAATTTAGTATATATAAACCAAGTCAAAACTAATCCTTTACATGGCTATTAACATCTATACTCAAGTGTTTTAAACTTACCAAATTCATGCCTGTGTTCATGAACAAAATTTATCAATTATACTAATTCAAATCCATTCATCATTTGATTTATATATCTTCTACCTTTCAACCATTTCAACACACTTCAAACATGATATGGCACTATATAAATACATCAAAATGCATATAGCACTAGCCATTACAATGGCTAGTTACAACCAAACATATGCATGCCTCCATTAGGCACTTTAAACTGTACATGCGATTATGTCCAAAATAAGTTTACTATTTATACCAAAACAAGCTTGAGGATAGTGTGATGATGCTCTGACAGCTCTCCAACCTTTACAAGCTTTCGATCATTATAAAATAGAGAAAAGAAAACTGAGTAAGCATTTCAAATGCTTAGTAAGTTTATATAACAGGAATTTAACTTACCATGTATTTTCATTTAAGATAAGCATACAAAAATACATCCAAGCAATTTGGCTAATATCCTAAAATACAACTTCATCAATCATGTTAGTCAAGTAATTCACATAATACTAAGAACATGAATGAGCTCATCATTTAATGATTTTTATATACGTATGCTTTCCATATCATTATTCCATATTACATGTAAATTTCCATGACAAATCATTTTAAGTTCATTTTAGCCATGTCAGAACTTTACCCGTTGAATTTATTTGAAATATCGATGGATACGCTCATGTAGTACACTTAAAGTGTACAAAACTAAAATCCGTCAATTCATATCCAAGGGTACCCAAATAAGGCACATAATCAGGAAGCACTCTCTCGAGCCATGTAATAGGATGCTTATGTGAGCCATGTATTAGGACGCTTATCCGGGCTAAATAGGAAACTCATAAGAGTTTAGAATAAGAAGCTCATTGAGCTTAATAGGTAACTCCGAAGAGTTATTAACAGGGATCTTCGAATAGCATAACAGGGAGTTCAAGCGAGCTATATCAGGAAGCTCGTAAGAGCCTATATCAGGACGCTCATGAAGAGCTGCATTTGTGTCCGCAATAAATGTTGGATCACAATCGACCGAATCATGTAATAGGACACTGACAAAGAGTTGCAATAGTGCGTAACACATGCAGTATCACTACCGATCAGGATTCTCACATGAACTATATAATAGGATGTTCGAGAAGGCTTTTAACAGGATGCTCGTACGAGCTATAATGTCCACTACATATGCAGGACTATAATCAATACGAGAAAATGTTGTATCCATTGCATTTCATTATTCAAACGAGACTTATCAATTATCGAACAATATCGGGTATGTGATTAATTTCATACATTAAACATTTATGCAATTCACACAAATACAACATTCGCTTCAAACATACTAATATACATAATTAGGATACACGAATTTACCTCGATACTAGTTCGTATACAAAAATCTACTAATCTGACACCTTTTCTTTTCCTCGATCTAACTTTGTATTTGAGTTTTTCGGATCTAAATAAATGAACTTAACATCAATTTAATCCATTTCATACTCAATTGAACTCGATTCACTTCCTAGGCAAAATTACTATTTTGCCCGTATACTTTTCATAAATAACGATTTTGTAGCCAAGCTTGGTAAATGAAATTCATGCAATTTAATCCTTATTTCAAGCCTAACCAAAATTTACATGTTACAAGAACAACCCATGAATTTCACAAAAATCAGAATTTTCTCATGGGTTTTACCACTTTTCAATTTAGTCCCTAAATCATAATTTCATCAAAATTCTCTTTGTAAAAGTTGTTTATCTATTAACAACCTTTCATTTTCTACCATAAATTTTAAAATTTCAGCATATTCATCCATGGAAAAAATTTCAATACTTTGATAACTTTACAAATTGATGTCAAAAATAGATAGATTAATCTATTCTGAACTCGAAAATATAAAAATTACTAAAAATGGGACAAGATTACTTACCCAATTAAGCCAAAAAAAATCTTGCTTTCTCTTTCTTAGGGTTTCCATGTGTTTTTGAGGAAGAAGTTGATATAAAATGATGATATTAAACATTTATATAATTTATCATCTTTTATTTATTTCCATTTCCAATTTAGTCCTTTTCTTTTTCTAATTTTCCATGGATGAATCATCAAAAATATCTACTAACGTTTCTTAATGGTCTAATTACCATATAAGGACCTCAAGTTTTAAATTCCATAGCTATTTGATACTTATAGCTACTAGAACTCATTTTTTGCATTTTATGCAATTTGGTCCTTTCCATAATTAAAATGTAATCGGCAAAATTTTCTTATCGAAATTTTCATACGTCTTTCCTATCATAATACCGACCATGAAATAGTATTAAAAGAAAATTTCTTTCTGATTCAGATTTGTGGTCCCACAACCACTGTTCTGATTTCACTGAAAACAGGCTGTTACACTAGTGATGTTCATAGTTTGACATACCTAAATCTTGACTGTATTGCATATTATGTATGCATGACTCGTACACTTGATGTAAGTAAAAGCATAAGTTCAAATAGATAAGGAACCGAAAACTGGTGTGTTGGGTGTACGACTTCTGCAGTATGTAGCGTCATTCACAACAGTAGAATTCATTGCTCAAGACATGGTTAAATGGTATCCTCTCATAAGCATTACATAGTTGATGAAAAGTAAACGTGGCCACGGGTCGTTCGTATTTGTGGTGGATGACTTGACTACTATTTGATAGTGGTTGACTTTTCATGAAGATGTAATTATTACCATGAGATAAAATAGGATCATATTGGGAGAACGGATATTATCCCAAAGAGATTAAGGATATACTATAAGGGTAACACACTTATGACAAGGTCATTGGACGAGCATTGAATAGTTGCTTACGTAATGGTATGTTGTTAGGGAGAGCTCAGTCATGAAACTATAGTGCAATGACTTCATGACTAAATGAGTTTATTATTAATAGGCAAAAAGCTAGAACATAATTATAAATTATTTGAGCCGTAATTATATATGTCCAATCGGTTCCTTCATTAGCTCATTGAAACCAAAAATGAATTGCATATTGAATCAAAATGAACAAAATGAATTGAAATAGAGGAATAAGAAACATTTATAAAAATGATTATGGTTTTCTCTGAAATGAAGAAATGATCGAAAGAATGAATTTATGTTTTTGAGCAGTTTTAAAGCCTGGAAATGAAAATAAACCTCCCGGTCATAGTGAACAAGTTGAGTTGAAAATATTGAATATATTTTCTTGGAAATTTTACTAGGGGTAAAATCATCATAATTTTATCGGGGTAAAATTGGGATGAGAAAATTATTTAATTGGAAAATTAATGTTTATTTTGAAGAATAGAAAAAATATGTACTGTGTTGTATTAAATTATAAAGTGTTGGGTTAAAAGTCCATAAATCACATATAATTGGGCCCAGTACAATGTGAGACCCGAATCCTCATCACAATACATTTAAAGGGGGTGTACACCTTATTAACCCCTCTTTCTCTCTCCTAGTTGGACTAGGATGTTGTTTTTTTATTTGAAATAAACCTGTACAATTCAACAAAGGTTCTATATTCTTTCCCTATAAAAGATGGCACCAGTAAACTATTTACACAAATTAAAGATATTGCTACAGTGCTGAAAAATAGAGAAAATTTATTCTCAACTATTATATATATTTTTTTGGAATAACAATTTTGCCGGTTTCTATTTTGAAGAGAGAATTTTTGTTTTCACCCAAAAAGTAAAGAAAACTTTTGCTAGTTTTGTGTTTTGATTCGATTGATTCGAGCCCACACTCGATGCAGTTCGTGGTATGAGAATAAATGAGAAGATCATTTGGTTGAAAGTCGAAAAATGTCAATGATCCACTTATCTGAAAACACAAGTATGATTTCAGTTCAAGGTTTATTGGTATAAATATCACAAACTGGGTTGGTTTTCAAAATTTTAATTTTTCATTGTGCAAGAAAACTTCTTTCAAATCAAAATTTTCAAACATTTATAAGTTTAAATAATCTATTTTTAATGTCAAATTAGTTTGAGTTGTTCTAGCAATGTAATATGCCATCTCACATTTAGATCAAAAGCCAAGTAGGGTGTGAGTTGTCACATTTAGTGATATCAGAGCTACAAGTTTAACCGATTCTTATACTAGACTGAGTATTACATTAAATATATTGGTACATGCTATAGAAAGTGTCGAGTCTGAGTTGAGATAAGGATGTAGAAGTTATTGTTAAAGCTTATATTGATTGAAATGTTAAATATGAAATTTATATAAATTGTTCCATGTAAACAAAGCATGACTAGTAACGTCATACACGAGAATGAATATGATAAATTGTGATCAATCGAGATATGTGATACTCACAAAAGTGAGAGAATGCTAGAGTATAGATAATACGTTAGATTAACTTACCAGAAACATAATTTATTGGTTAGAAATTGGTATTTAATAGATAGAAATCGTGTGTTTGACACCCTAAATGGCTAGGAGAGTTAAAATGATCTTATACCCTTCCCTCTTTCTAGGAAAAATTTCAAGGACGAAATTTCTTAAAGGAGGGGAGAATTCTAATGACTCAAATTCCAACGATGTCAAAAAGTTTGATCTTATGGCTGAATTTATAAGATCGAGCTAGCTAAAACTTATTATTGAATAGTTTTGCGTTGAATCAAGGATATAGAGTCATAATACTAATTGGTATTAAATTTGATCAATTAGTAAATATAGTATAGGGACTAAATTATAATGTTAGCCAAAGAAGAATATTTGATAAGGATTTAACCAAGAGGAATTTATGTTTGATTAAACCAAGGGTCTAAAATGAAATTATACCATAATTAAGATCATGTAACTGGATATGTAATTTGGGATATTACACCATAAAGACATTATATCATGAAGTGTTGGCTATTAGATAAAAGTAAATGAATAATAACAATAAAATAATAAAGTATATCAGTATGGAAATGGGATGAAAGAAAAAATTCATTTTTCTCTCATCCTTTCTCTTTCATTTGATTAAAAAGAAATAGAGAAAGAAAAGAATCTTGAAACTTGCTTCCATGGTGTAACATCCTAATTTTTGGGCCTAGTCAGAATAGTGGTTTTGTGACCACAAATCTGATGAGGAAAAATTTATTTTTATTATATTTTTATGGTCTATGATTCCACGGAATGATTTCGTGAAAATTTCGTTCAAAAAGTTCGGCGTTTGGGCACTCAATTTGGTCAAAAGGACTAAATTGTAAAGAGTGTAAAAGTTGAGTTCTACATGTTAGAAGTGTCTAATTGTTATGAGTTTTTAAATTAAAGGTCCTTAAATGGTAATTAGACCATTTTGAAGTTTGTGGACAAAAATGGACATGGTATGATAAGTTTTTAAAAGTTTTTCATTAAGGGCATTTTAGAAAATTAGTAATTAAAATGAATTAAAATGCCAAAATAAGCCAAATTTGCTCATCTTCTTCCTCATGGCCGAATTTTTCATGAAAAACACCATGTCCAGGGTTTTCAAGCTTTCCAAGCTCATTTGTAAGTGATCTCGAGCCCCGTTTTTAATGTTCTTTACTTTTTTGAAGTCCCGGTAACATGTTCTAGCTATTTCTACCATTATTTTGAGCTAGGGTTTGTGTTTAAAAATTTACCCATGAATGATATGCATGTATTTTGATGTTTAATGGTAGAATATGAAGCTTGAAATTGTGTTAAGCAACTTTTGCTAAGTGATTTTACGTGAAAACGAGTAAAACGGCATAATCGGTAAAAATACCTAATGTTCATAAGTACATGTTAGAGTGAGAATTTGATGTTCCCATAGAAGGGAAAAATGGTCATCATGTCATAAAACATAAAAAAATAAGATGAAGTTTAATTTCCGAACCTTGGGGCAAAAGTGCAAATATGAAAAAGTTTAGGGGTCAAAATAAAAATATCAAAAAACATGATTTTTGGACCCGTATGAATAATGTGACTAATTATTAGGCTAAATGTGATATTATAGATGAAGGAAATCGAGATTCGGGCTTAAATCGGGAAAATACAAGGTTATGGACTAAAATGGTAAATTGTCGTTTCTGGATCGAGGTAAGTTTGTGTGTTAATAGTAATGCAATACCATTCATGAATTGTAATTCTCTATTGATATGGCATAAATTGTATGAGTTAATATGTTTAAGAGAAGTTGATGGATGATATGTATGATATGGAAAAATGTAATGCTTGTTGTGACATGTGAAATTGAATGGCAAATTATTGTTACATGAATTGAGTGTTAAATTACTATTACCTGGGTTGTATGAATTGCTACACGGTTGTACCTGATGAGATTTCAAAAATTTTGTACGTAAATATTTTATTGATTCTTTTTATTTTTGTACGTAAATAATTTAACGATTCTTTTTATTTTATTATATTTTGTTAACATATGAAATGTGGCTGCCTATAGGACTATTTGTTGTAAATTGCAAATTGAAAAAGGACTATGAATAAATTTGTAACATGTTGGAAATTGAGGAATTTCCCGGTTGAGCCTTCGGAATAGAAACGATACGAATGATCTATTGTGAGGTCGCATGTGTAGTACTAAGTGCAGGCTATTATGCGTACCGGATAACTTCGATCACGTGTGTAGTACTAACTGCTGGCTACTACGTGTATCAGATGGTTAGGTCACGTGTGTAGTACTAAGTGCAGGCTACTACGTGTATCGGACAATTGGTCGCATGTGTAGTACTAAGTGCAGGCTACTATGCGTACCAGATAACTTTGGCTATAAGTGTGAAAATATGTGCACGCATCTAAGTATCAGTTATTATTCCGAAGAGTTCAACGGGAAAATTGATTAAGTAAAAAAATACATGTGAACATGATTATATGATGAGTAAGTGCAGTTATATGTTTAAGAAAAATTTGAGCAATATGATTTATATTTGAGTGAACTTCGATAAGACAAAATGGATAAAGTGAAATTATGTAAGAGTGAATTTTAGTGGTAAAATAGTGTTGGACAGTAGCAGTTGTGTGAATTTGAAAATTTACCAAAAATTGTGTAAGTTGAATTGAATTTAAAATAAATTATGGAATTAAATCTTAATGAGTCTATCTTCATATAAAGGAAACAGGGGGAACAAAAGAGTTGTATATTATCTGATATTCTAATTTTTGTGAGACAGTGTCAGAATGAATTTCAGATACCCTGTTCTGACTTGGAAAAATTGTTAAAAATTGTATAAAACTAAATATAGGTTATAATATAATTATTAGAATCGTTGATGAGTCTAATTTTAATAGAAACAAACGGGAACATTATCCGAGTCTCGTACTATGAGATAAATAAATTTTAGTGAAGAAATATAGAAGCTGTTACACAGCAAAAAAGGGGAGACTTTGAATAATAAACTGTACTTATTGGCTAGACCAAAAATTCTGAATATTTTATGGTAGAAAGATATTTGAGTCTAGTTTTTGGGAAAATTTACGGATCTTAATTTGGAATTTGGCAACTCTGGATATAAATGATTTAGTGACTGTTACTCAAGAAAGCAGCTTAACCAGAACATGTGTAAATGTAAAATTGGGTTAGTTTTACTGTGGAAAGCATCTTAGTAAATTGCTTATTATTATTTCATGCGAGCTTACTAAGCATAAAGCTTACCCCCTCCTTTCCTACGACCCCTCCCCCTTACCAAAGTGGTGATTTATAAGGGAAATTCCTGAGATTTATGTTGAATGAGTTTCCAGGTGAGAAACCAAAGAGTTCAATGATGGAATGGTTATAAGCATGATTAGAGATTGAGAATGGGTTGATAAGTACAGACATGAGCTAGAAAGATATCGGATTGACCGAAATATTGTTTAACTTTCGCAACCTCGTAGTTAGCGAAAAAGTTAATTTTGGTAAAATGATCTATCCTGGTATGATGTCGAGAAATGTATTGATTGCAATTCCCCCATGAACTGGTTTTCTTAGTAAAGGGAATATTATGGAATTTGGGATGGTAGAAATAGTAAAAGGAATAATGTTTGAAATAAGGAAATGCTCCCTAATCTTAATGTTAGAGAAATGTGTTTTTAGTCTAATTGGATTATAATCTGCATGGTTGTGTTTTTCTCTGTTATTTTGTTATATTCCGCCTGTTGGGAATCAATGAGAAATTGTGTAGGGTGCCAAGATTCTATTTCTACCAATCATTGCTCTGATTGATTTTATATATATATGAGAAGCATATAGTTCCGGTCGTATTTGTTGTCAGTGGTTTGGAATGATGTTATTCTAGATTTTTTTTCTTTGAAAAAACCATTGGGGGTCTTTCATATTTTTATAAGTTTGGTTCTCGATCTTCTGATGCAGTGTTGTAAATTGGATTCTCGTATCATGGATTTATTTATCTTGGATTTCTTTATTCTTGGATTCTCTATTTCAGATTTCTCTATCTTAGGTTTTTTGGATATTTTATCTTGTAACTTGTTGATCATGGCTTGCATTTAGAGCATGACCTTCAGCTTGTGATTGATGTATATAAAGAACAAATATGACTATACCTCTGAATTGATCCTGATAATGTGGTGAAATTTCAAGTCCCAATGTGTATGGTGGATTTCTTTTCTCAAGTAAGTTAATTAGAATTAATGTATTCAGTTGAGGTATCAGTATTACTTATGCTAATGCATTTGTTATGGTCTTCGATTGGCATGATGAGTGAATTTGGAATGATGGATGTTGAATCGTTCTGTTGACTAGAAGAGAGAATTTCTTGAAATATCAATTACGGATGAATAAGGTCGACTTGATTGTTCAATCTGTATGGAATAAATGTCTAGGGTTTTCAAGCTTTCCAAGCTCATTTGTAAGTGATCCCGAGCCCCGTTTTTAATGTTCTTTACATTTTTGAAGTCCCGGTAACATGTTCTAGCTATTTCTACCATTATTTTGAGCTAGGGTTTGTGTTTAAAAATTTACCCATGAATGATATGCATGTATTTTGATGTTCAATGGTAGAATATGAATCTTGAAATTGTGTTAAACAACTTTTGCTAAGTGATTTTACGTGAATATGAGTAAAATGGCATAATCGGTAAAAATACCTAATGTTCATAAGTAAATGTTAGAGTGAGAATTTGATGTTGCCATAGAAGGGAAAAATGGTCATCATGTCATAAAACATAGGAAAATTGGATGAAGTTTAATTTCCGAACCTTGGGGAAAAACTGCAAATATGCAAAAGTTTAGAGGTCAAAATGAAAATTTGTAAAAACATGATTTTTGGACCCGTATGAATAATGTGACTAATATTAGGCTAAATGTGATATTATAGATGAAGGAAATCGAGATTCGGGCTTAAATCGGGAAAATACAAGGTCATGGACTAAAATGGTAAATTGTCGTTTCTGGATCGAGGTAAGTTTGTGTGTTAATAATAATGCAATACCATGCATGAATTGTAATTCTCTATTGATATGGCATAAATTGTATGAGTTAATATGTTTAAGAGAAGTTGATGGATGATATTTATGATATGGAAAAATGTAATGCTTGTTGTGACATGTGAAATTGAATGGCAAATAATTGTTACATGAATTGAGTGTTAAATTACTATTACCTGGGTTGTATGAATTGCTACACGGTTGTACCTGATGAGATTTCAAAAAGTTTGTACTTAAATACTTTATTGATTCTTTTTATTTTTGTACGTAAATAATTTAACGATTCTTTTTATTTTATTATATTTTGTTATCATATGAAATGTGGCTGCCTATAGAAGGACTATTTGTTGTAAATTGCAAATTGAAAAAGGACTATGAATAAATTTGTAACATGTTGGAAATTTAGGAATTTCCCGGTTGAGCCTTCGGAATAGAAACGATACGAATGATCTATTGTGAGGTCGCATGTGTAGAACTAAGTGCAGGCTACTATGCGTACCCGATAACCTCGATCACGTGTGTAGTACTAACTGCTGGCTACTACGTGTATCAGATGGTTAGGTCACGTGTGTAGTACTAAGTGCAGGCTACTACGTGTATTGGATAATTGGTCGCATGTGTAGTACTAAGTGCAGGCTACTATGCGTACCAGATAACTTTGGCTATAAGTGTGAAAATATGTGCAGGTTTCTAAGTATCAGTTATTATTCCGAAGAGTTCAACGGGAAAATTGATTAAGTAAAAAAATACATGTGAACATGATTATATGATGAATAAGTGCAGTTATATGTTTAAGAAAAATTTGAGCAATATGATCGATATTTGAGTGAACTTCGATAAGACAAAATGGATAAAGTGAAATTATGTAAGAGTGAATTTTAGTGGTAAAATAGTGTTGGACAGTAGCAGTTGTGTGAATTTGAAAATTTACCAAAAATTGTGTAAGTTGAATTGAATTTAAAATAAATTATGGAATTAAATCTTAATGAGTCTATCTTCATATAAAGGAAACAGGGGGAACAAAAGAGTTGTATATTATCTGATATTCTAATTTTTGTGAGACAGTGTCAGAATGAATTTCAGATACCCTGTTCTGACTTGGAAAAATTGTTAAAATTTGTATAAAACTAAATATGGGTTATAATATAATTATTAGAATCTTTGATGAGTCTAATTTTAGTAGAAACAAACGGGAACATTATCCGAGTTTCGTACTATGAGATAAATAAATTTTAGTGAAGAAATATAGAAGCTGTTACACAGCAAAAAAGGGGAGACTTTGAATAATAAACTGTACTTATTGGCTGGACCAAAAATTCTGACTATTTTATGGTAGAAAGATATTTGAGTCTAGTTTTTGGGAAAATTTACGGATCTTAATTTGGAATTTGGCAACTCTAGATATAAATGATTTAGTGACTGTTACTCAAGAAAGCAGCTTAACCAGAACATGTGTAAATGTAAAATTGGGTTAATTTTACTGTGGAATGCATCTTAGTAAATTGCTTATTATTATTTCATGCGAGCTTACTAAGCATAAAGCTTACCCCCTCCTTTCCTACGACCCCTCCCCCTTACCAAAGTGTTGTCAGGTTAGCTTAGGGTTGGAGATTGCCGGAAGCAGCATCACACTATCAAGCCAACACCTTGACAGTATAAACACATATGCTAGAATTATCAAGTGAGTGGCATGTATAGGGACCTCGTTTTATAATATGTATTATTATAATTTGGAAAAATATATTAGTCTTTAGTGAGCTAATGATTCTGACTTATAAATCTAGTTATTTATGTTATGTTTGATATTGGTGATGTACATATGCATGGTTGGTAATAAGTTGTTTAAGTTGTTTAATTAATCAATTAAGTCCGTTAACACCTCGTGTTCGAGTCCAGCGACGGTATCGTGTACAGGGTGTTACATTTAGTGGTATCAGAGCTATAGTTTAGTCGGTTCTCTGACTAACCTAGCATGTGTAAAAGTACAACTATACATGTTACCGATCCGTGATAGTGTGATGTCTGCCGACGCGTATGAGAGCCATTTTGTTTAGACAAAGGTACTCTCCAACCGAGCTACACTGACCATGTTGAATGTGATGCTAAAATATTCGAGTAAAGTATAGTCATGACGAACTAAAACTTGGAAAGGTACGAATGAGGATTCATGAAATGTGTACATGGTGAAATGAGTTTATCTATTATTAATAGATAATTCCATGATGTATATGATCGATTTATTTGAACAAATGCATGTGTTTGAGTAACTTATCAAAAATATTGATAAGATGAATATTCATGCATATTGATTGGGATGATTATGATTGGTAAGCTCGTATAACTTGAGTAAATGTATTAAATTGCTTGGACAGATATATATGATTGTAATAATATGTATACGATGATGTGTAAGATGAAAGTTTAGACTGTGATATACTTATCCATGTTTGTTTGGCCATTATATGATATTATGTGCTTGACTTGTCTGATTTAATGAATACATAAGTAATATTATCTAGGAAACATTGAAATACATGTATAAGTACACTTGTTTAAATGAGATAACTAAAAAAGTGAGTGTAAAATCAATATGAATGTTAGTTACTCGAAATGAATGACATGATTGAAATATGATTGCTATGATGAAACCTGTGTTACATTTGTATATGAGAGTTGAGTCAGAGGCCCTACGACCCCTCCCCCTTACCAAAGTGGTGATTTATAAGGGAAATTCCTGAGATTTATGTTGAATGAGTTTCCAGGTGAGAAACCAAAGAGTTCAATGATGGAATGGTTATAAGCATGATTAGAGATTGAGAATGGGTTGATAAGTACAGACATGAGCTAGAAAGATATCGGATTGACCGAAATATTGTTTAACTTTCGCAACCTCGTAGTTAGCGAAAAAGTTAATTTTGGTAAAATGATCTATCCTGGTATGATGTCGAGAAATGTATTGATTGCAATTCCCCCATGAACTGGTTTTCTTAGTAAAGGGAATATTATGGAATTTGGGATGGTAGAAATAGTAAAAGGAATAATGTTTGAAATAAGGAAATGTTCCCTAATCTTAATGTTAGAGAAATGTGTTGTTAGTCTAATTGGATTATAATCTGCATGGTTGTGTTTTTCTCTGGTATTTTGTTATATTCCGCCTGTTGGGAATCGATGAGAAATTGTGTAGGGTGCCAAGATTCTATTTCTACCAATCATTGCTCTGATTGATTTTATATATATATGAGAAGCATATAGTTCCGGTCGTATTTGTTGTCAGTGGTTTGGAATGATGTTATTCTAGATTTTTTTTCTTTGAAAAAACCATTGGGGGTCTTTCATATTTTTATAAGTTTGGTTCTCGATCTTCTGATGCAGTGTTGTAAATTGGATTCTCGTATCATGGATTTATTTATCTTGGATTTCTTTATTCTTGGATTCTCTATTTCAGATTTCTCTATCTTAGGTTTTTTGGATATTTTATCTTGTAACTTGTTGATCATGGCTTGCATTTAGAGCATGACCTTCAGCTTGTGATTGATGTATATAAAGAACAAATATGACTATACCTCTGAATTGATCCTGATAATGTGGTGAAATTTCAAGTCCCAATGTGTATGGTGGATTTCTTTTCTCAAGTAAGTTAATTAGAATTAATGTATTCAGTTGAGGTATCAGTATTACTTATGCTAATGCATTTGTTATGGTCTTCGATTGGCATGATGAGTGAATTTGGAATGATGGATGTTGAATCGTTCTGTTGACTAGAAGAGAGAATTTCTTGAAATATCAATTACGGATGAATAAGGTCGACTTGATTGTTCAATCTGTATGGAGTATATGTCTAGAATTTAATGAGATGTGCATACTTGAGAATAAGATTTTATTTCTTCACGGGTAAAAAGACGAATAGTCTAATTAAGAAGTGTATGTTTCCTAGAAGAAACGTAAACAATAAGAATATGTGATATTGATAATGTGAAGATAATCTGGGTATTAAAAAAAATGTTGAAACGATCATTGTTTATCTTTGAGTACAAATTCTCGAAATGTTGAAAGTTTAAAGATGTATAGCAAGAATCATCAAAATTATTTTTGCTGTTTTGGAATTAGAATGGAAATAGAAAAGGTTAATATGGATTTTCTTGTCTGGATCATTCCTGTCCTTGAAAGAGGAAAGTGATATGTAGCATTGTTAAACGTATTGAGATCTGTAAATTATGCTGGTATACCCGAATGTCTGCTCGCCAGATTTATAGAATTTCATGTCTTTATGAATGTTGGATATCATGGGATTTTAATATCCACAAATCGGATTGAGATCTGGGATTCATATCATGATTTTTTTGGGAAAGCTAGAGGAGGCTTTGAAATGAAAGGTAACTAAGAGTTGAATTGGACAGTGTGGAATTATAAAGAGTATGAGGCCGAGATGAACTGATTAGTTTCGCTATTTGAATCTGAAAAGATTCTGGTGTGAATGTATAAGTAACATGATGGTTTGGATCAGACTTTTGAGTACATGAGCTTTCTGGTACAGATTAAGTTTTGGTGAAAGTATTGTAAAGTGAATACCACTTATGATTTTTGTATGTGAAATTTAAAGAGATAGGCAGTAAAAGCATAGCTTGAGTGAAAGTTCTTTGATATCGATTATAGGATTGAGGAATCCAGGTGAAAAACCAAAACCACTTTGCTGGTAAGATTTTCGAGGATGAAAATCCCTAAAGGGGGGAGAAATGTAACATCCTGATTTTTGGGCCTAGTCGGAACAATGGTTTTGGGACCACAAATCTGATGAGGAAAAATTCATTTTTATTATATTTTTATGGCCTAAGATTTCACGGAATGATTTCATGAAAATTTCGTTCAAAAATTTAGACGTTTGGGCACTCAATTTGGTCAGAAGGACTAAATTGTTAAAACTGCAAAAGTTGAGTTCTACATGTTAGAAGTGTCTAATTGTTATGAGTTTTTAAATTAAAGGTCCTTAAATTGCAATTAGACCATTTTGAAGTTTGTGGACAAAAATGGACATGGTATGATAGGTTTTAGAAGTTTTTCATTAAGGGCATTTTAGTAAATTGGTAATTAAAATGAATTAAAAATGACAAAATAATACAAATTGCTCATCTTCTTCCTCATGGCCGAATTTTTCATGAAAAACACCATGTCTAGGGTTTTCAAGCTTTCCAAGCTCATTTGTAAGTGATCCCGAGCCCCGTTTTTAATGTTCTTTACATTTTTGAAGTCCCGGTAACATGTTCTAGCTATTTCTACCATTATTTTGAGCTAGGGTTTGTGTTTAAAAATTTACCCATGAATGATATGCATGTATTTTGATGTTCAATGGTAGAATATGAATCTTGAAATTGTGTTAAACAACTTTTGCTAAGTGATTTTACGTGAATATGAGTAAAATGGCATAATCGGTAAAAATACCTAATGTTCATAAGTACTTGTTAGAGTGAGAATTTGATGTTGCCATAGAAGGGAAAAATGGTCATCATGTCATAAAACATAGGAAAATTGGATGAAGTTTAATTTCCGAACCTTGGGGAAAAAGTGCAAATATGCAAAAGTTTAGAGGTCAAAATGAAAATTTGTAAAAACATGATTTTTGGACCCGTATGAATAATGTGACTAATATTAGGCTAAATGTGATATTATAGATGAAGGAAATCGAGATTCGGGCTTAAATCGGGAAAATACAAGGTTATGGACTAAAATGGTAAATTGTCGTTTCTGGATCGAGGTAAGTTTGTGTGTTAATAATAATGCAATACCATGCATGAATTGTTATTCTCTATTGATATGGCATAAATTGTATGAGTTAATATGTTTAAGAGAAGTTGATGGATGATATTTATGATATGGAAAAATGTAATGCTTGTTGTGACATGTGAAATTGAATGGCAAATTATTGTTACATGAATTGAGTGTTAAATTACTATTACCTGGGTTGTATGAATTGCTATACGGTTGTACCTGATGAGATTTCAAAAAGTTTGTACTTAAATAATTTATTGATTCTTTTTATTTTTGTACGTAAATAATTTAACGATTCTTTTTATTTTATTATATTTTATTATCATATGAAATGTGGCTGCCTATAGAAGGACTATTTGTTGTAAATTGCAAATTGAAGGTCCTTAAATTGCAATTAGACCATTTTGAAGTTTGTGGACAAAAATGGACATGGTATGATAGGTTTTAAAAGTTTTTCATTAAGGGCATTTTAGTAAATTGGTAATTAAAATGAATTAAAAATGACAAAATAATACAAATTGCTCATCTTCTTCCTCATGGCCGAATTTTTCATGAAAAACACCATGTCTAGGGTTTTCAAGCTTTCCAAGCTCATTTGTAAGTGATCCCGAGCCCCGTTTTTAATGTTCTTTACATTTTTGAAGTCCCGGTAACATGTTCTAGCTATTTCTACCATTATTTTGAGCTAGGGTTTGTGTTTAAAAATTTACCCATGAATGATATGCATGTATTTTGATGTTCAATGGTAGAATATGAATCTTGAAATTGTGTTAAACAACTTTTGCTAAGTGATTTTACGTGAATATGAGTAAAATGGCATAATCGGTAAAAATACCTAATGTTCATAAGTACATGTTAGAGTGAGAATTTGATGTTGCCATAGAAGGGAAAAATGGTCATCATGTTATAAAACATAGGAAAATTGGATGAAGTTTAATTTCCGAACCTTGGGGAAAAAGTGCAAATATGCAAAAGTTTAGAGGTCAAAATGAAAATTTGTAAAAACATGATTTTTGGACCCGTATGAATAATGTGACTAATATTAGGCTAAATGTGATATTATAGATGAAGGAAATCGAGATTCGGGCTTAAATCGGGAAAATACAAGGTTATGGACTAAAATGGTAAATTGTCGTTTCTGGATCGAGGTAAGTTTGTGTGTTAATAATAATGCAATACCATGCATGAATTGTAATTCTCTATTGATATGGCATAAATTGTATGAGTTAATATGTTTAAGAGAAGTTGATGGATGATATTTATGATATGGAAAAATGTAATGCTTGTTGTGACATGTGAAATTGAATGGCAAATTATTGTTACATGAATTGAGTGTTAAATTACTATTACCTGGGTTGTATGAATTGCTACATGGTTGTACCTGATGAGATTTCAAAAAGTTTGTACTTAAATAATTTATTGATTCTTTTTATTTTTGTACGTAAATAATTTAACGATTCTTTTTATTTTATTATATTTTATTATCATATGAAATGTGGCTGCCTATAGAAGGACTATTTGTTGTAAATTGCAAATTGAAAAAGGACTATGAATAAATTTGTAACATGTTGGAAATTGAGGAATTTCCCGGTTGAGCCTTCGGAATAGAAATGATACGAATGATCTATTGTGAGGTCGCATGTGTAGTACTAAGTGCAGGCTACTATGTGTATTGGATAATTGGTCGCATGTGTAGTACTAAGTGCAGGCTACTATGCGTACCAGATAACTTTGGCTATAAGTGTGAAAATATGTGCAAGCATCTAAGTATCAGTTATTATTCCGAAGAGTTCAACGGGAAAATTGATTAAGTAAAAAAATACATGTGAACATGATTATATGATGAATAAGTGCAGGTATATGTTTAAGAAAATTTTGAGCAACATGATCGATATTTTGAGTAAACTTCGATAAGACAAAATGGATAAAGTGAAATTATGTAAGAGTGAATTTTAGTGGTAAAATAGTGTTGGACAGTAGCAGTTGTGTGAATTTGAAAATTTACCAAAAAATTGTGTCAGTTGAATTAAATTTAAAATAAATTATGGAATTAAATCTTAAAGAGTCTATCTTCATATAAAGGAAACAGGGGGAGCAAAAGAGTTTTATATTATCTGATATTCTAATTTTTGTGAGACAGTGTTAGAATGAATTCGAGATCTCCTGTTCTGACTTGGAAAAATTGTTAAAAATTGTATAAAACTAAATATCGGTTATAATATGTATTATTATAATCTTTGATGAGTCTACTTTTAATAGAAACAAACGGGAACATTATCCGAGTCTCGTACTACGAAATAAATAAATTTTAGTGAAGAAATATCAAAACTGTTAAACAGAAAAACATGGGAGACTTTGAATAATAAACTGTACTTATTGGCTGGACCAAAAATCCTAAAAATTTTATGGTGGAAATATATATGAGTTTAGTTTTTGGGAAAATTTACGGATCTTAATTTGGAGTTCCTAACTCTAGATATAAATGATTTAGTGACTATTAGTCAAGAAAGCAGCTGAACCAGAACATGTGTAAATGTACAATTGGGTCAGTTTTACTGTGGAAAGCATGTCCGTAAATTGCTTATTATTATTTCATGTGAGCTTACTAAGCATAAAGCTTACCCCCTCCTTTCCATTTCTTTTAGTGTTGTCAGGTTAGCTCAGGGTTGGAGATCGTCGGAAGCAGCATCACACTATCAAGCCAACACCTTGACAGTATAAACACATATGCTAGAATTATCAACTGAGTGGCATGTATAGGGACCTAGTTTTATAACATGTATTATTATAATTTGGCCAAATATATTGGTCTTTAGTGAGCTAATGATTCTGACTTATAAATCTAGCTATTTATGTTATGTTTGATATTGGTGATGTGCATATGCATGGTTGGTATTTAGTTGTTTAAATTGTTTAATTAATGAATTAAGTCCGTTAACACCTCGTGTTCGACTCCAGCGACGGTCTCGTGTACAGGGCGTTACATTTAGTGGTATCAGAGCTATGGTTTAGTCGGTTCTCGGACTAACCTAGATGTGTAAAAGTACAACTATACATGTCTCCGATCCGTGATAGTGTGATGTCTCCCAACGCGTATGAGAGCCATTTTGTTTAGACAAAGGTACTTTCCAACCGAGCTACACCGACCATGTTGAATGTGATGCTAAAATATTCAAGTAAAGTATAGTCATGACGAACTGAAACTTGGAAAGATACGAATGAGGATTCATGAAATGTGTACATGGTGAAATGAGTTTATCTATGATTAATACATAATTCCATGATGTATATGATTGATTTATTTGAACAAATGCATGTGTTTGAGTAACTTATCAAAAATATTGATAAGATGAATATTCATGCATATTGGTTGGGATGATTATGATTGGTAAGCTCGTATAACTTGAGTAAATGTATTAAATTGCTTAGATTGATATATATCATTGTAATAATATGTATATGATGATGTGTAAGATGAAAGTTTAGACTGTGATATACTTATCCATGTTTGTTTGGCCCTTATATGATATTATGTGCTTGACTTGTCTGATTTAATGAATGCATAAGTAATATTATCTAGGAAACATTGAAATACATGTATAAGTACACTTGTTTAAATGAGATAACTAAAAAAGTGAGTGTAAAATCAATATGAATGTTAGTTACTCGAAATGAATGACATGATTGAAATATGATTGCTATGATGAAAATTGTGTTACATTTGTATATTAGAGTTGAATCAGAGGCCCTACGACCCCTCCCCCTTACCAAGTGGTGATTTATAAAGGAAATTCCTGAGATTTATGTTGAATGAGTTTCCAGGTGAGAAACCAAAGAGTTCAATGATGGAATGGTTATACGCATGATTAGAGATTGAGAATGGGTTGATAAGTACATACATGAGCTAGAAAGATATCAGATTGACCGAAATATTGTTTAACTTTCGTAGCCTCGTTGTTAGCGAAAAAGTTAATTTTGGTAAAATGATCTATCCTGGTATGATGTCGAGAAATGTATTGATTGCAATTCCCCCATGAACTGGTTTTCTTAGTAAAGGGAATATTATGGAATTTGGGATGGTAGAAATAGTAAAAGGAATAATGTTTGAAATAAGGAAATGTTCCCTGATCTTAATGTTAGACAAATGTGTTGTTAGTCTAATTGGATTATAATCTGCATGGTTCTATTTTTCTCTGGTATTTTGTTATATTCCGCCTGTTGGGAATCGATGAGAAATTGTGTAGGGTGCCAAGATTCTATTTCTACCAATCATTGCTCTGATTGATTTTATATATATATGAGAAGCATATAGTTCCGGTCGTATTTGTTGTCAGTGGTTTGGAATGATGTTATTCTAGATTTTTTTTCTTTGAAAAAACCATTGGGGTCTTTCATATTTATATAAGTTTGGTTCTCGGTCTTCTGATGCAGTGTTGTAAATTGGATTCTCGTATAATGGATTTCTTTATCTTGGATTTCTTTATTCTTGGCTTCTCTGTTTCAGATTTCTCTATCTTGGTTTTTTTGGATATTTTATCTTGTAACTTGTTGATCATGGCTTGCATTTAGAGCATGACCTTCAGCTTGTGATTGATGTATATAAAGAACAAATATGACTATACCTCAGAATTGATCCTGATAATGTGGTGAAATTTCAAGTCCCAATGTGTATGGTGGATTTCTTTTCTCAAGTAAGTTAATCAGAGTTAATGTATTCAGTTGAGGTATCAGTATTACTTATGCTAATGCATTTGTTATGGTCTTCGATTGGTATGATGGGTGAATTTGGAATGATGCATGTTGAATCGTTCTGTTGACTAGAAGAGAGAATTTCTTGAAATATCAATTACGGATGAATAAGGTCGACTTGATTGTTCAATCTGTATGGAGTATATGTCTAGAATTTAATGAGATGTGCATACTTGAGAATAAGATTTTATTTCTTCACGGGTAAAAAGAAGAATAGTCTAATTAAGAAGTGTATGTTTCCTAGAAGAATTGTATACAAGAAGAATATCTGATATTGATAATGTGAAGATAATCTGGGTATTAAAAAAAATGTTGAAACGATCATTGTTTATCTTTGAGT
Organism: Gossypium hirsutum; assembly: GCF_007990345.1. Lineage (NCBI taxonomy): Eukaryota > Viridiplantae > Streptophyta > Magnoliopsida > Malvales > Malvaceae > Gossypium > Gossypium hirsutum. The sequence goes on from NC_053429.1 coordinate 41,715,256, forward strand.
AAAAATTCTTGAAATGTTGAAAGTTTAAAGATGTATAGCAAGAATCATCAAAATTATTTTTTTTGTTTTGGAATTAGAATGGAAATAGAAAAGGTTAATATGGATTTTCTTATCTGGATCATTCCTGTCGTTGAAAGAGGAAAGTGATATGTAGCATTGTTAAACGTATTGAGATGTGTAAATTATGCTGGTATACCCGAATGTCTGCTCGCCAGATTTATAGAATTTCATGTTGTTGGATATCATGGAATTTTAATATCCACAAATCGGATTGAGATCTGGGATTCATATCATGATTTTTTTGGGAAAGCTAGAGGAGGCTTATAAATGAAAGGTAACTAAGAGTTGAATTGGACAGTGTGGAATTATAAAGAGTATGAGGCCGAGATGAACTGACTAGTTTCGCTATTTGAATCTGAAAAGATTCTGGTGTGAATGTATAAGTAACATGATGGTTTGGATCAGACTTTTGAGTACATGAGCTTTCTGGTACAGATTAAGTTTTGGTGAAAGTATTGTAAAGTGAATACCACTTATGATTTTTGTATGTGAAATTTAAAGAGATAGGCAGTAAAAGCACAGCTTGAGTGAAAGTTCTTTGATATCGATTATAGGATTGAGGAATCCAGGTGAAAAACTAAAACTACTTTCCTGGTAAGATTTTCAAGGATGAAAATCCCTAAAAGGGGGAGAAATGTAACATCCTAATTTTTGGGCCTAGTCGGAATAGTGGTTTTCAGACCACAAATCCGATGAGGAAAAATTCATTTTTATTATATTTTTATGGTCTACGATTTCATGGAATGATTTTGTGAAAATTTCGTTCAAAAATTTCGACGTTTGGGCACTCAATTTGGTCAGAAGGACTAAATTGTAAAAAGTGAAAAAGTTGAGTTCTACATGTTAGAAGTGTCTAATTGTTATGAGTTTTTAAATTAAAGGTCCTTAAATGGTAATTAGACCATTTTGAAGTTTGTGGACAAAAATGGACATGGTATGATAGGTTTTTAAAAGTTTTTCATTAAGGACATTTTAGTAAATTGGTAATTAAAATGAATTAAAAATGACAAAATAAGCCAAATTGCTCATCTTCTTCCTCATGGCCGAATTTTTCATGATAAACACCTGTCTAGGGTTTTCAAGCTTTCCAAGCTCATTTTTATGTGATCCCGAGCCCCGTTTTTAATGTTCTTTACATTTTTGAAGTCCCGGTAACATGTTCTAGCTATTTCTACCATTATTTTGAGCTAGGGTTTGTGTTTAAAAATTTACCCATGAATGATATGCATGTATTTTGATGTTCAATGGTAGAATATGAATCTTAAAATTGTGTTAAACAACTTTTGCTAAGTGATTTTACGTGAATACGAGTAAAATGGCATAATCGGTAAAAATACCTAATGTTCATAAGTACATGTTAGAGTGAGAATTTGATGTTGCCATAGAAGGGAAAAATGGTCATCATGTCATAAAACATAAGAAAATTGGATGAAGTTTAATTTTCGAACCTTGGGGCAAAAGTGCAAATATGCAAAAGTTTAGGGGTCAAAATGAAAGTTTGGAAAAACATGATTTTTGGACCCGTATGAATAATGTGACTAATATTAGGCTGAATGTGATATTATAAATGAAGGAAATCAAGATTCAGGCTTAAATCGGGAAAATACAAGGTTATGGACTAAAATGGTAAATTGTCGTTTCTGGATCGCGGTAAGTTTGTGTGTTAATAATAATGCAATACCATGCATGAATTTTAATTCTCTATTGATATGGCATAAATTGTATGAGTTAATATGTTTAAGAGAAGTTGATGGATGATATGTATGATATGGAAAAATGTAATGCTTGTTGTGACATGTGAAATTGAATGGCAAATTATTGTTACATGAATTGAGTGTTAAATTACTATTACCTGGGTTGTATGAATTGCTACACGGTTGTACCTGATGAGATTTCAAAAAGTTTGTACGTAAATAATTTATTGATTCTTTTTATTTTTGTACGTAAATAATTTAACGATTCTTTTTATTTTATTATATTTTGTTATCATATGAAATGTGGCTGCCTATAGAAGGACTATTTGTTGTAAATTGCAAATTGAAAAAGGACTATGAATAAATTTGTAACATGTTGGAAATTGAGGAATTTCCCGGTTGAGCCTTCGGAATAGAAACGATACAAATGATCTATTGTGAGGTCGCATGTGTAGTACTAAGTGCAGGCTACTATGTGTACCCGATAACTTCGATTACATGTATAGTACTAACTGCAGGCTACTACATGTATCAAATGGTTAGGTCACGTGTGTAGTACTAAGTGCAGGCTACTACGTGTATCGGATAATTGGCCGCATGTGTAGTACTAAGTGCAGGCTACTATGCGTACCAGATAACTTTGGCTATAAGTGTGAAAATATGTGCACGCATCTGAGTATCAGTTATTATTCCGAAGAGTTCAACGGGAAAATTGATTAAGTAAAAAAATACATGTGAACATGATTATATGATGAATAAGTGCAGGTATATGTTTAAGAAAATTTTGAGCAATATGATCGATATTTGAGTAAACTTCGATAAGACAAAATGGATAAAGTGAAATTATGTAAGAGTGAATTTTAGTGGTAAAATAGTGTTGGACAGCAGCAGTTGTGTGAATTTGAAAATTTACCAAAAATTATGTAAGTTGAATTAAATTTAAAATAAATTATGGAATTAAATCTTAATGATTCTATCTTCATATAAAGGAAACAGGGGGAGCAAAAGAGTTGTATATTATCTGATATTCTAATTTTTGTGAGACAGTGTCAGAATGAATTCGAGATCCCCTATTCTGACTTGGAAAAATTGTTAAAAATTGTATAAAACTAAATATGGGTTATAATATATATTATTAGAATCTTTGATGAGTCTACTTTTAATAGAAACAAACGGGAACATTATCCGAGTCTCGTACTATGAGATAAATAAATTTTAATGAAGAAATATCGAAGCTGTTAAACAGCAAAATAGGGGATACTTTGAATAATAAACTGTACTTATTGGCTGGACCAAAAATTCTGAAAATTTTATGATGGAAAGATATATGAGTCTAGTTTTTGGGAAAATTTACGGATCTTAATTTGGAGTTCCATAACTCTAGATATAAATGTACAATTGAGTTAGTTTTACTGTGGAAAGCATGTTAGTAACTTTCTTATTATTATTTCATGTGAGCTTACTAAGCATAAAGCTTACCCCCTCCTTTCCATTTCTTTTAGTGTTTTCAGGTTAGCTCAGGGTTGGAGATCGTCGGAGGCAGCATCACACTATCAAGCCAACACCTTGACAGTATAAACACATATGCTAGAATTATCAAGTGAGTGGCATGTATAGGGACCTAGTTTTATAACATGTATTATTATAATTTGGCCAAATATATTGGTCTTTAGTGAGCTAATGATTCTAACTTATAAATCTAGCTATTTATGTTATGTTTGATATGTGTGATGTGCATATGCATGGTTGGTAATAAGTTGTTTAAGTTGTTTAATTAATGAATTAAGGCCGTTAAGACCTCGTGTTCGACTCCGGCGACGGTTTCGGGTACGGGGCATTACACATGGTTATACCTTGCTACAAAAATTAGTGAGTTTCTTTCAACAAATTTTCGTTGAATTATTAAGTAAACATAAAAGTTAACATAAACCTAGATATTAAATTGGTGAAATAATGACTTTTGAATTATGTTTTTATAGTTGCAAAACTTTAGAAATTTTATGTTAAGAGGTTAAAATTCATGCATGTTTGATTTTGGATAGTTTAAAAAAAGATTATGTTAGAATTGTGATATGAAGGATTGAATTAAATTTGAACTATGTTTAAATAATTTGATTAATTATGTGTTGATAAGGACTTATTTGTAAAGACTAAAACCATTGGGGTTGATAATAAATAATGGTTGTAGGAGGTCCTTCTACTATATTTGTAAAGTCAGATTTAGGTTTGATTGGGTAAATTGTAAAATACAAAATATTCAAATAGTAGTGAAATAAGGGACCTAATTGAAATATATGTAAAATGAGTTTAATTTGAATGTATATATATGATAAGTTGAGAATTTTATAATGTTCTAATACTTGGTGAACTGAACGAGGTTGAAAATGGTTTCGGGATGTCTTAGGAGAACGAAAAGATGAAAATGGACAACGAACAACAAATCTAGTTTGCGCTCTCTCACAATTTGATTTCATTATATGATTTATTAGATTGTTGGTTTAAGCAAATAAATTCAATATCAAATGTAAAGCCAAGTATGTACAAGTTCAACTATTCAATTTTGATTGTGATGTGTCAAAATATGTATTTGTGCATTGAGATTGGGATGTCAAATTATGATACATATATGTCATTGGATTATAATATGTTTGGATGAATATTTCATATTAAATTATGCTTACTGGTATAGTTGGCATGCCATATAGTTTGTTATATGGGGATACTTCAAATGTCCCAATGAGCGTTAGGCACACATTACTTCTGTTTATATCGATGATCATTGAACGCATATTACTTTAGACATTCTGATGAGTGTTAGGCACACATGACTTTAGTTTCTACCGATGAGCACTGGACGCATATTATTTTGAACGTACCAATAAGCATTGGGTTCATTTTATATTGGTGCGAATGTGGTTTATTCCGTGTCTCAGTCCTTGAGTTTGGGTAAGTTAATTGGGGGTGTAATAATAAGAAGAATGTGAGTTAATAAAATGAACGTGATATTTATTTATAAAGGATGTATGTTTATAATATAATTATTTAGATTGAATTATTTGATTAGCTTGTACTTGATTTGATTATTGAACTTTAATGTAAATGAGATGTAAGATAGCATGTGAAAGATCATGCAAATTGCATAACACGAGCCCCAAAGGTCGATGATGCTATAAAACGAGTCGAAATACTTGGTTATAAAAATGAGATATGAACTTGATATGAAAGTGTTCTATGTTTGAAAATGAGATTGAGATAGCATTGATACTAATACTAAAATTTAAGTGTGATAATAGATATAGTAATATTAAGCCTTGAAAGACTATTGGTTTTTTGATATACGGGCCTTAAACCAAACAATGATTTCATAAGGAATCACTAAGTAGTGAGCTAGGAGATAATGTTTATTCATAAAGACTTTCTATAAATGAATTCATATATAGTGTACTTGGTTGATTTACTTATACATTTTTTTAGATTATGAAAACACCACTGAGCTCTTTTGTTCAATATGCGCATTGTTTGTTTCCTTGCCAAGCTGACAATTAGGTTTTGGATCGATCGAAAAGTGTCAACAACATCTAGATCTCACATCTTAGCTCAACTATATCTTTGTAAAGTTGCGGTATGTTTTTCAAGTAGTAAAGACATGTACCTAAATTAATTGAGTGAATTACGAGTTATTAATATTTTTGTATAATGTTGGCCTAAGGCTGGCTTATATCGAAATTAATTTGAATGTGATAAAATGTGCATACTAGGTGAAATCACCTTTTGGTCTCAAGACAATGAGGCTATTTTTTCAAGACATAATGAATACAATGCCATTTCATGTATTTTAGGGTAGTGGTCTGAAGACCAAATGAACCTGTCTTAAGGCACGAGTGTCTATGTCTCTCAATAGGAAGACATCTAAGATAAAGGTCTAGAATTGGAGAAGCCTATCTCAAGACATAACCTTCAATGTCTTGAGGCTTAAAATTGAATAATTGTAATTGCGTATAGAGTTAGATCTTGACTCTGTATCTGACCTCGATTAATGTTGAGACATAATGAATGAAATGGCTAGACATCTATTACGCTTAAATGCACTTGTAATTTTAAAAATAGTTTGAATTAGGATAGGTTTATAAGTTTAAATAATTGACTATTAATGTAAAATTTGTCTAAGTTTCTCCAACAATGTAATGTGACATCTCATATTCAAATTCGACAACCAGATTGGGTGTAGGATGTCATAAAGCCTATGTCGAGTCTTTCAAGGACATAAAAAATTGTCACAATCGATTTTCATTAAGGTCTCAAAATTTAGGAAAAGTTAGGAGCTAATTAAAAGAAATAGTAAGTTTGGTGGACTATGCCGTAAAATATGGAAATTTTAGTGGCTGAATAGCAAGTAGTTGGGCCTCAATGCTAGTTCAATTAAGTTGGAACTGGCTGGTTTGTAATACCCCTATCCCGTAACCGTTGTCGGAATAGGAAAGGGGTATTACCAGACTTGTAACTCATGTCAGAACAGTAAATTTTTTTTTGATTTTTTTCTTGAAATAAAGATCATTCATTTAGATAAATGTTAAATACAGCCAGGGATAAAATTAAACTTCTATAAGTACACATTCAAAAGATGCCATTTTCGCATGGCTTATATACATTAACCAGAATATTGTTCCGCTACTGGCTTATTCTATACATGCCATAAAATAATCCAAAACATAGCAGTACCAAACAGTGGATAGTGATAGTGTGACGAGTTGTTGACGATCCCCGAGCAAAGGCCAAATTTGATAATCTATAAAACGGAGAAACGTAACAACAGAGTAAGCTTTCAAGGCTTAGTAAGTCTTAAGTAAAACAATTAACTTTGCTGGATTAAATACATTTATAACTTACACAAAATCCAAGTGAAGTCTCGATGGGATTAATAAGCCTACACAAGTACATAATACATACCTGGCCAACATAATGTGCTGATCATCCGTAATTGTTGATTTATTACTAAGTCGCTTAAGATTAGGCCTTACACAAATCACGTTTTGAAATGTCAAGATATGTCACCATTCGGTCAAATAGATTAAACCCTATGTATGCACATGTAATTCATCTATTTCATCCAAATTTAAGAGTATATACCCCTTCGCTTTTAAAAACATCAATGCTACTTTTAGTTTAATCAGTCGAACTAAAACCTAACACTATAATCACATTCGGTTTCCATATTTGGAAGCACATATTCATGTTTTCATCTCACATAAACAATTTGATAGAGTCAATACCCGTTGAATATAACTTATAACCATCTCATAAGTGATTCCCCAAGTACATTTGTAATACAAACGAAATCGAGTTCACATAGCAAGTAAGTATCACTTACCATATACTTAACCTTTGTACACTTACCGTTTCCATAGTTACCAATTACCAATTCAATCTTTCAATACCTCTAACCACTTAATCATATGTACTCATTTCGTGCACATACATAATTGTATATATGTACTTAGGAGCTTAGTTCTTTAGTTCATTTTCACATTAATATTTCAAATAATCAAATCATGACAAGTATTAAAGTTTCGTATACGTATATAAAGGACCAAACATATTCCTTATCACATATACATAAATGACCAAATGCAATCCATACCTTGTATTTGCATATCCTGCCGAATACAACTCAAATTAGTAAATTTTTATGAAACTAATTAAATCCTTATCTTAAAGATATACAAATGGTCTTCGGTTTGAAATAATTCAAGGCACTTAGCCATAGCCTGCTAGGTTTTAAAAAAAATCCGAATCCAGTTACCAGTACCAAGCCTGCTGGACTTTAAGCCCGGATATATCATCATAGTCAATTCACAAAGTTGTATACACATCAATTCACATACCTTCGATTTTTCCAACACAGGAACACATTAATAAGGTATCACTTCATTCGAACTTATTCGTATCTCAATATAGCTAGTCTCATGTCACAAGAGCCATTAGGCCACATCACGCAGTCAGCGAGTCTTAACCCGGATACTTTCCAAATTCCATGTATATTTAATCACATGTTACCACATTTCACACAGACTATCGCCATTGTAATTCATTAACCTCATTCGAATATAAGCGTATAGCATGTACCTTAACTTCATGTCATAATAGCATTCGACTTTAACACATATTTATATATACATATATATATATCCCTTTCAATAACTTCCAACTAAAT